>NC_137222.1:6445357-6475357 GCF_949987685.1 Ammodytes marinus
GTTTTGCCAAAATGTATTTCTCTGTATTCTGATTGTGTGTGTATGTTATATGTGTGCAGACACACTGTACTGTACTTCTGTTGCCCGTATCACTTGGGTAAGCACCAGCAATTTAATTTCATATTAATAAACACACAGTACCCCGCCCTCCCACTCCCCCCCACAAAACAAATGCTAGGCTGTCAATTGTTGATTTAGTTTTCCCATTTTTATTTGCATTTTCTCAAATGAAATGTCACTCGTTGAAGGATTTTGCATTGAACTGTATACACATGACATTTATCAGGAGGATTCATTTAGCAGAAGGTGTTATTTTATTTATTCATTGTTTTACACACATATACACATCAGTGCAGAGGTTCCACTATTTACTTGTGTAAAGCAAACCCCATTCCCCTGACAAAGCCGTGAATGCTTTTTTCTGGCCTGCTCCCAGCTGTCACGCAGATCTAAAAATCCTCTGAGCAAACAGCGCTAAGTCTAAAATAAGATATGAAGTAGGACTCTCCAGCTGTTTTGTAAAAATCCCTCTATTATTAGTTTCATTTACATGATTTAATTAAACATCTCAAAACAGTGGGAAGCCTCCTCCAGGCTGGCCCCACCAGACTTTTTATTTTTTCATTTTCTCTGACTTGCTTTTCCCTCTCTTCCTTTTGTTCCACAGATCATTCCTCTTGACATGGTGTCAGGACCTAACAAATGGAACACTATGGTCAATGACTCCCAAGTCCTAATGAAAAGGTAAGTTCGGGTCAACGGGACAATTATAGGAAATGACCACTGTATAGTAGTCTGTGGCACTTCTACACTCCTTTGCATCCTAGGTCTTCTGGGCTTGTCAGTTGTGTTGTTGTCAGGTTGACTGTGAATCAATGCCCTGGGCTGCTCGGGAGTATGGAGTACTATTATGTGGTAGTTACAGAAATCTAGACCGGAAAGCCAGCGGAGGGGGAAGTGGTCGATGCCAAGATCCATTCCATCTTCTCCTCGGGGCTGTTGTAATTGTCTGTTATTTTATGTTCACTCACTTTCACCTTTTCTTTTTTTTACCCCTCCTTTCACTTTGTCTTGCTTGTTTTTTTGTGTGTCTCTCTTTCTCTCTCTCTCTCTCTCTCTCTCTCTCTCTCTCAAATTCAAAGTGTGTGTGTGTGTGTGTGTGTGTGTGTGTGTGTGTGTGTGTGTGTGTGTGTGTGTGTGTGTGTGTGTGTGTGTGTGTGTGTGTGTGTGTGTGTGTGTGTGTGTGTGTGTGTCTGTGTCTGTGTGTGTCTGTCTGTGTCTGTGTGTCTGTGTTTTGATCATTCATTCATTCATTCTCTCTCTCTCTCTCTCTTACAGTCATATAGAAACAGCAGACCACATAGAGGCCATAGCCGGCAGGGCGGTAAGCGCCTCAAAGCAGACCTTGGCTCTCCTGATGGATCTACTGCAGGACAACTCCACCGAGGAGTACATCAAGAACCTAACGGAGCGGTGAGCACGCCAACAAATCCTAACCTCGCTCGCCCACTCACGCAAACACAAGCAAGAGAAAAAATAAGTGTCTCCCGTTCACATAAAGCATCCTTGTATTGCAGATTCTGCACAAACAAGCCCCCGAGAATTCCCCTCTGGATTATTGCGCCTTCGCAGTATACTGTATATTTTCTAACAAAGTGCACCTATCCCCTGTATTACAGCTCCTCTTCATAGCCTCCTTTCTAAAGCACATTGGAGTTTTAGGAGTAAGACATTTAGCCACAGGGGGACGGCTTTTCCCCCCACTGTAAGCCTATTGCTTTCTTGGATTTGGCCGCACGCTCGCTGCATCTCCCACCAGCGTGTTATTGCTCCGAGGATTATCCCCGAAAAACGCCAGACAGAATGATGCAAAAAACCCCTCCGGTGGCCATGATGAGAGCAAGGAGCGAGAGACTCAAAATTGATTACCCCCCCCCCTCCCCAAACAGTGGTCAGCTTGCTTCTGTTAATCCTTGGAGCGAACACTGCTGCACAACAGTATGTGTGTGTGTGTGTGTGTGTGTGTGTGTGTGTGTGTGTGTGTGTGTGTGTGTCTTATTCTGTGTCACTTTTATAGGTTCTGAATTGTGCATTTTATGCACAGCTGGGGCAGCATAAAAATAGCATTTGCCACACATATTCCACCACGTGTTGGTACTCAGAAGTGTTTTATAGGCACGACGGCTATCCAATCATAAAAATGACTAAGGTATTCAACCTGTCTCACAATAGGTCTGTATTGGAAAGGCCCTCAAATACTTTTGCTCCTGCAGTGTTCAAATGCTTAAAATGACCTCCTGGCCCTAGACCTATTAGCAGGAAAAGCAACGGTATTGTGACATTATAGTACCATAGAATGTACAATTACTTTAGCAACTGTTCTTAAGTACATTTGTGAGGTACTTTTCTTGTGTATTTATTGCCACTTTCTGCTACTTTATTGTTTTACTCCAGTAGATTTATGTAACAGCTATTGTCACTAGCTACTTTTTAGATAAACAAACAATATATTTTTAAAGAGCATCTTTTACACCATGGTTGAACTGCAGTGTTTGCAGTGCCCTCTCTGGTTGAAAGCTAGTCTGCTTATTTCCCTTCAAAAATGTGTCTTGATGCACCTACAACCACACACAACAATGTACATGTGCTGCAAAAAGGTGGAAATTAAAACTGCTGGAGGTTAGGAAATAAATAAATTTGAGGATGTGTTAAATGACTTGATTAATATAAAACTGTTGATTTCAGTATGTCACAGTATGGTCCTTTTCAAACTCTACTAAAGTGTTGAATGCGCTGAGGGGTGTGAAAGATAAGCTATGCTCTAATGAGTCTGCAGCACAGCATCTCCTCTCATCATCTTAACACCAATAAATGACATGAGAAGACGACATCATGATATGAAAACAGGCATTTTCTTTTAAAGGTGATGTCAGCGATTCCGGAGAATGCTTGTTGTCAAAATCACTTTTTATCCAACAAATCAGTGAATATCTCCTCACGATTCACTACCTGCCAGTACTGTGTGTGTGCACTGGAAAATAAATATGGTGTTAATACACAGCCTAGGCTATGTAAATAGGTATGTAAACAAAGGGTATGTTAACAAAAGGGACCCGTAGCTAGCAACATGCCCGTTTAATGCCCCTAGGCTGTGTATTGACACTGGATTTTATTTCAGCATGCACACAGGTAGCAGGATCGTGAGGAGATATTCACTGATTCTGACAACAACAACAAAAAAGATTTCGACAACAAGCATCCTCCTGAATCGCTGACTCCACCTTTAAAGTTGTTACTACTTCATTTTCTCTGCTTTCTTTCTCTGTTTCCTAATAACCTCAGAATAACACAAATGCAGCAGCAGAAGGCGAACCTGACGGCGCAGGTGAATGATACCGCAGTCAAACAGCTGGCCCTGGAGGAGGAAGCTGCCGGTGTAAGGCTGGCCCTGGGTAACATCACATCATCCTTACATCAGCTGGCTCTGACAGATGCCAGCCAATCAGCGGAGCCCGACCGAACAACACAGCAGCTCAACCAAACACAACCAACCAACCGTACAGCAGAGGTCAGTTTGGATAGCACCTGCAGGGCACCAAACAAACAGAATGGGGGCCAGGCATTATTATGTTGCATCATAGACCCACGAGTCAACCATTTAATCTAGTTAGAGCTGGTTTGATAGGCTACATGTTTTGTATGAAGCCATTCCAGCGAAGCGTTTAACTAGATTTATATAAAGAGGACATGTCATTTCCTTTTTTCTTTTGAAGAGTGGGCAGTAAACTCCACTAAATGTGTCTTTCCTAATTTATCATTTGGCAAGCAGATGGGGACACTGAGTAGGCACAGGAGAGATGGATTCTGGCAGGATTTGCTGCTCATTGGGGTACATGTTGTTCCAGTGGGGAGGTGATTAACCACTGCAGTATCAGTGAGCGGACAAAAACGCTGTCAAATGACACAGAAATAGGCTCATGTCCCCGGCTGTGAATGGCTTAATAAGTGCAGAGAAAATGGGATTATTTTATGTAAAAAAAAAAAAAAATTGTGTTTTTTTTTCTACTTTCTGTTTAGTGGAGCTACAAACTGCTAAACAAGACAGAAGAGCTCGGCGGGCAAATTCAAACCCAAGACGCTCTCATCAGTAACCTCACGGAGGGGGTGGAGCCTCTGAAACAGTCTGCCAATAAGAAACTGGATGAGGTGGATGAAAACATCAGTAAGGTAAATTGAGGCTTTTTGTGTGAGTTTGATCATTGAAATTTGTGTCAACTCATTTGGCAATGGCTTGAATGTAACCCACGTTCAATTGTATTGAAAAGTTACGCAGTATAGCTTTAAGGTTTGATTAGTCATTACATGCATTTGTTCAGACATTTAAGGTCCTCACTTTTCCTTTTGCCTCGACATATGCTCGACTTATTTGGTTTTTGATTAAATGTCTGGACAACTACTGGATGGATATCACTGATACACTGTACAGGTCTAACTTTTCTCCCCATTATAAATTGTAATGACTGTGGACCATATGAACCAATAATTTTGCATCCAGTGCTGTCAAAAAGTTTAATTTGTGCAATACTTTGGTTTATGAACGAACACCTGCAAAACTTTCCCATCGGCCTCAGCTGCACTATGTGTTTATTGCTAACACCATAAACAAGGGTGAAATGGTATAAGCTTTATAGCTGTTATACAGTGCATTAGCATGTAAATAGGAAAAAAATAGGAAAAAACAATTGTAGAAGATAATAGCAGTTAACTCACAGAAACCAACAGAAATACATAATATATTTGCACACATACGTTCATACACATGTATGCTTATAAATACATCTTCCAATTCATAACACTACATCCAAAGTCCTATAAAACATTCCCATCTGCCTCAGCTGTACTTTGTGTTTGTTTTAAAACCGTAAACCAATGCGTTGAAATGGTACGCTTTATACCTTCTATAGAGCAGTCAACTCAAACACCACTGTGCCCTGGTGTAGCATCACAGAGCCTACAGTGTTGTTGTCAACTCTTATAATGGAATAAGTGCTGACTGTCCTCCTAGCTAGCCGGAGTGGAGGGCGCGTAGCAGGCTGCTGCTACAGTAGTTTACCTCCTGTAAAAGCTTTTGACACCTGTTGTTGAGAGCTTTGAATTAACTTCTTGGACGTCATCCTCTATCGTGTCCATGTGTCTCTTTTCAAGCTGCGAGCTCGCACTCAAGGGGCAAAGGTCGTGGCTGTGTCGTCGGTGGTGACGGGGAAAGAGATGGAATCAGACGCTGTTGCCCTGCACAGAGAACTACAATGTGAGTCCCATCTCTCTCTCTCTCTCCCTCTCTCTCTCTCTCTCTCTCTCTCTCTCTCTCTCTCTCTATTGATCAATCTAACTTGTTTCGAGCCTTTTCTCTCTCCTCACTGTCTGTCTCTGGCGTTATTGTTTTTGCGGGGACGTCCGACTGAATTAATTCGCTCAAAATTGGAATGTCAAGCACTGAGACTGAAAACGAACACAAGAGCTACAGACTCAAGTATTGGTATGATAATAAATATGTCATCAGCATCGCAATGTTTTGACCCAATAGTCATGTGTTGGCTGCTGTAGCGACTTAGGTGAAATATTTATAATGAAATGGAATATTTTGAGAGTTCCGACTTGGATTTTGGTCTCCTCATTTAAATGGTAAAGTAGCACGGAATAAGCAGTTGATGAATAATGGAAATAAAAGTCAGCCGGCAGACAATGCCTGTGCATTGGATTCACATTTGAATCCGTCTTAAAGGCCCTGCGAACTCACTTCCCTTACTCAGCATTTTTGTACTATGAATGATGGGGTCCTATGTGAAGACAGAACTTTCTACCGTTGTTGGAACAATTTTGGTAACTGCTAATGAGAGAGTTCTGTATTTTTCTTGTTTTTATCCTGTCTTTTCTCATTGGTTTGAAGTTGAAATATGTTTCACATAAATCAATGCACCAATCAGAGAATTTAGCAACATTAGAGAGCAAGATGAGCTAAGTTTGCCTATAACGTACTGTATAACTTTTAATAAATTATACATTTAGATTTTATTTTTTCACCTAAAATGATGGTTGTGTATTCACTCATTCACAAGTTTGATACATTTATTAAAAATATACTTGGGATTTGAAACCAATAAGTTTGCAGGGCCTTTAACCCTTCCACCTCCATTCAGACATGGTGAGGGAATGGCCCCGTCGACAGAGCCAGACCCAGGCTGCCATAAAGAAGGAGAAACCCCTGGGGGAGAAGGTTCTAGCTGACGTCCAGAAGAAGGTCTCACAGATTGAGAACATGCTGAAACCAGCCCTGGAGAACTCTAGCCTCTACAGCAACACATCCAAGGAGGCCGAAGAAACGGCACGGGCTGTGGCAAAGGTATGTGTATTGGTTTAGGTATTTTTGTTTAGTTTTTCCCCAGAAAATCCCCTTAGGGTCATTTGAAATACTTTGATGCTCCATTAACTTACTCAGGGGAAAAAAATATGTTTTTATCCAATTACCTGCAATAATTACATTTTGTGCTAAACATTGGCATTAGCATGTCTGAAATGTCATTTATTTTGCTGTTGAACGCAGACACACACAGGCGAGTTAAAGCAATACTCGGAAGACACAAACTCAAACTGACACACTTCACAATGAGGGTTAAATTATAATGATATCATGAGGAAGAAAAACATCAATTGACAGTTAACACACAATCCTTCTTACATTGCACTTCTACTTGAACAATACTAATGATCAGATATGTTTACAAAAGAAATTGTATCATTGCATGCTGGGTACCAATTATGGACGTGCTTGACACAAAGCGTCTCTTTCATTCATTTTGTGTCTGTCATAATGAAGCATGAGATTTGGTGGAAGGTGGAAGGTGGGGGGGGGGGGTTGGTGGGATGTCTGTAGTCCTGCTTTGTAGATGATCAAAGTCAGCTGCCCTTTATCTTCCCATACTTCTATATTTTCTCCTTCCTTTCTTTGTGTGCAGGAATCCAAGGCCATTCTGAGCCAGGCCAAACACACCAGGACTGCATCCTCTCACCTCAGAACCCATATAGATTCTGCTTTACGACAACTGACTGACCAGGAATCGCTAACTGAGGCAGCAAAATCCGTGCTCACCTCAGAGGTACCCAACATGCCCGAACATATACACATTTAAACTGCCGAATGCAACACTCCCTTGATAACCCTACATTTTCGATTAATGGTAGAAGCTACAGTGGACAAGAAACTAGTTACTAAAGATGGCATTATGCACCACTGCCTCAAGTCTTTCCACAATATCAAGTGATGAGGTGAAGATGTATTTAGTTATTTATTGTATTTCCCCAGGACACCCACTTTAAAAATGCATATAGCCATTATGTTTCTCCATTCTGTGCTACTGTAGAATCATGGCAGTGTGGCAAAATGGCGCCCTCCGTGGTTGGGCGACCCGCTCCTATGTACTGTAGATATAAAAGGCTCATTCTAAGAAAAAAAATAAAATAAAAATTAGTGGTGGGCCGTTATCGGCGTTAACGTGCTGCGTTAACGCCAGACTCTTATCGGCGATAAAAAAAATATCGCCGTTAATCTCTTATTCCACCTCCTGTTCGGCTCAGGGGAGATAATAATAGCCGGGGGCCGTTGTTGACACTTGAGGAGCCTTTATTCTCTCACACACCCGCCGCTCTCTCTCTCCATCACTTGCCCACGACACAATCGGGTATTGGAACGCAGGGTGGGTGTGTGTGGCCACCGGTCGCCACGTGACTATAAGTTTCCAAGTTTTAAACACTTCTATCTCTTCAACGTCAACGTCACCGTACCCGAATCCTAAATATCCCCATAGCAGACGCTATATTTCATCGGGGGGGAAACTTTGTTTTGCGCCACAGTTCGGCCGTAATGCTGCTGCACACACAGACACAGACACAGGCGCACACACACACGCTGCATGACAGAGACGAGGGGCGCTACCAAAAAGACGAGAGGAGCGGTTGGAGCAGTTGGAGCGTTTAGAGACACATGCGTGCACATTTATTTACATAAAATCGCAATCGCAGTCATTTGTGCAGTTATGTAAAATGTTTCACTAAGGAAAATTACAGAAAAAGTAACGCACAGTGACTTTGATGAGTAACTTTAATCTGATTACTGGTTTGGAGATAGTAACGCGTTAGATTACTCGTTACTGAAAAAAGAGGTCCGATGCCGGTAACGCGTTACTAAGTAACATCTTGTTGAACATTATTTATTTTCATCACCAATTATCATAGTACAACAGCTTCCTCAAGCAGTTTGTGATGCATGTTGGAAACAGGAGATGAGCCCCTGGTCTGATGCGCCACCTGGCTTGAGAAACACGTTCTCAAAGACTTACTTTGAGTCATTATTTAGGGAGCACACACATATTATGAATGAATTCAAATGAGCCATTTTAATCTAGATTAATCTAGATTAATTCCAAAATTAATCTAGATTAATCTAGATTAAAAAAATTAATCTATGCCCACCTCTAGTAAAAATACTTTTATTTTCAAGCGATTATACATTCATTAAAATATACTCATGAATATTATATTCCATTTCTACAAATTCTGTCCTGTAAAATGCCAATACATTTTACACAATGCACCTTAAAAGCCTGTTATATGTGTTCTCATCCCCAGCCTGAGGTTTCCCTGTCCAGCGTAAAGGAGGACATGGAAGCAGCCAGACTCCAACTAAAGACCTATTCTGATACACTCACTGAGCTAATTAGCAAGATTGGTAAGTTGCTCTCCTAACTGATGATTTTTTACAGTGACTACATGTTAGTCTTCCATATCCATATAAGTCATACATCTTCATTATGTCTTTAATGTCAGATCACTAAAGAGCTTGCTGCTCTTTAACGCCTCATTTAACAGGGAAAAATGTCCCTGATTTGTAATCCCCATGATAAAGCAAGAATAATGCCAAACAGCAGTGTTTCTTTGTTGGTACATTTCAGTGCATTAGAAATAATTCAGTGCTGCATCTTGGACTCATTTTTATCCAACGTGTTCATTTAAGGCAAGAAATTGCAGGCAAAGAGGTTTTTTTTTTTTCAAGCACTGGTCAATTTTGATATTATGGGCTATTTTGCTTCTATAACATGTCTTCTTTCATACTAGTATAAATAAACCAAAATGTACATTTAGGTGTTTATTTTATTAAGAATCGTCTGTATATTTCTCCTATACAACTATCTTAAACAGCCTTTTTCTCAACATTAGTGTTTTTCAAAAATCTGAACCAAAAATCTGAATTTATCAAGCATGTCCTTCAACTTAACTTTCCACAATAACTCTAAGCACTATTCTGAAGGTTAATACAGAAGTATTTGATCATATATTTTTAATTGTCTGATTTATAATGCATATTGTTAAAAAAAAATGTAAGACCTGTACGTAGTATGTTTTCATTTATAAAATAAAAATTGGCTGTAACCAAAAGCTGTTCTGTAAAAACTATGGAAACTTATATGTTGTAAAAAAAAAAGAATAATTCTCTGCCTTTATCCAACATCTTAGATGGTTGGTTTTTAAAGAGATGCACATTGACACATAAATAGTTAGAAAAAAAAAACTCCTGACACCTATTTCTGCTTCTCTTTGACCAAAGCAGATGGGAACATACCTCTGGAGAGATTCGACCGGATCTTGAACGAGACGGCGCGCAGACTGAGCATGCTCCGTGGCAGCGTGGAGAGCCCCACACTGGGATCCAAGATCACCAAGCTCCAATCTGCCGCCAAGGAGCAACACAGCCGGATGTCCCTCATTGAACAGGACCTACAGGAGATCAGAGAGGAGAGAGACAGTCTCAGGGACATTGCCTTAAACCTGCCTCAGTCCTGCCCCCAGGCCACAGGAGGCTAAGATTCTGTAAATGGTAAGAGGGTGAAGTCCTCGGTAAAACATCTCGGCTAAACATCAAGAAAAAGTATGCTAGGATATTGTTAATATAAAAGGGACTGTGGTCATTTTTTATTCTGTTTTAAAGTCAGTGATATCCTTTTATAGTTTTCCCTTTTGCTCCAGAGGTACAACTAGTTTTACACACACACACACACACACACACATTTTCCCCAAATGCCACACAGACATATCCACTGTCTCCCATGATTCCTACCTAATCATTTCCATCTGCTTTTTGTCTTGTTTTTTTCCATCATTTTTTTTTTTGCCTCTTCAACAACATCAAATATTTTTAATTTCACCATGAGCAATAACCAGGCTAGTTCTGTTCTGCTGTGAGTGTTCCGTCAAGTTTAAAACATAATGCTGATTTTTCCATTGCGGGGGCAAAAGGTGTGTCTGAGTGCTCTTCAGACTGACACATTCATTTACACTTGAGCTCTTTTTCATCAGCCAGACTTAATTTACAATTAGTCCTCTCCGCCTCGCCGGTGGTTCAGGTTCAGGCTTCAGAGGCACTCAAACCAGTGTTCAGGATTCTTCTTACAGCGCCTACCTCTTGTTTTTTGTGGTTTCTCCATTTTTCTTTCTTTCGCTCCGTGTCACTTTTTCAATTGTCAAACACCACTTGTCTTCGGGTCATGGTTGGTCACACTGTCTGGCTTCTGTTGAGGCGCAAAAATGCTCCTGATGTTGGTAATCCAAATTCTGTATTGACAAGAATCGTGAAGGGATGGTATTCTAAAAAAAATGGGGATTTTTATGAATGATGAATAACTAGTCAGGGATCAGACTTATCCATGTGTCCCAGTTACTCATGCACATCCACTTAAAGTACTTGTAACCATGTTTTGAGTATATGCAAGGCCTTCATATAGAGACCATAACACAATAAAGTATACTTGGAAGGGTCATTTTTTTGCATACTAGAAATGTCTCTTATTTTTTTAGTGGACGCTAGTGTAAAACAATACAAACAAGCAAGCAATATACAATGGAAATGGAGGAGCTTCTCACAGCTGACATTCTCATAAAACAAAGACAAATAAAACAAGCTTACAACCATCGATCATTCTTGCTGTTTGTGCATTTTGTTTATGCTGAGCTAAGCTAATCCCTTGCTGACTGTGTAGCGTCATAGGAAAGAAAAAGTTGTGAGTCTTAATTATCCTCTCATCTAACTCTTGACAAGAAAGTGAATATATACAAACAAACCAGCAATGAGGAAGTAGCCGTCCTGTATATGTCATTTTCTTTTCTTTTCTGACTCATCCAACACTGACGTACCATGTCTTACAAGGACAAAGAATAATAGCAATGTCTCTACTGAACTTTTTACCAAGATAATACATTTTATAGTTTCTCTAGTGCTCTGTAAAACTCTGTCAAATAAAGACTGTAAACCAATATCCAAATCTTGATGGCACATGGGAGAACATTCATGGAAATCCCTCATGTGAATGAATGCATTTTTTTTTTGACTGTCATTATCCTATTAAAACGAAATTCATGACCGTTGAGGGGTAGCATGGAGACGGAGAATAGCACGGTCGTTAAAGTCATTGGGGTGGCCTTGAAAACAGTTCACATGGGAGTGATAAGTTGTCATCTGCTTTCATTTGCATTAAAATAAGCCGGGGACCCCTCGTTACAATGTTTCTGAATGTAGTAATCTGCAGCAAAAGTTAAATGTTGGATACAAAATGGAATCTCCTTAGAATGGGTGACATATCGCAGTTCTTTCCCTCACCTTAACATCTACCTACAGTATATGGTAGTGGGAAAAAAGCTTAATTTGTGCCATGAGTTCACACCAGATGGGCACCTGAGCCACTCAAATGCCTCTTGTATGACCGTAGGGCAAGTGTGAAAGTCCCATTAGCCAACAGGTTAGATTAACTGGTTTGAATAAAGATTTTAAAAAGGGTTCAGATGGTTGTCCCCTCTGCATCCTACCCATTGTGCTCACCACTGCATTAATGAATTACTGTAATATGGATCAGGTATTGGATCGTTGACGTCAGTCCAATATCCATTAAGTAATTCACAGCCGTATTGATTTGCCCGATTCCAATACTGGATCGGTCCCATGTCTAATCTTCTTGTTTGTGCCACAACAACACAGCACTGATGCCATCAGTGCTGTATTGTTGTGGTACAAAAAATATATATTTCAGACACTATTTCAGAATATTTACGTGGACTTGAATCATTAGAGTTAGACAATACATAATTACATAGGAAAAGAAAAAGGGTTTGTCTCTAACGTGTGATTGTTTTACCTGGAGCTCTCAATAAAACAAGTCTAAAAAGGGCACAGAGGTCTCGGGGGGAAAAAAACAAAAAAAATGTAACAGGGAATCACAGATTTGACAGGAGAGTTTGCTGCTGTTAACTGAAAGTTCAAGAAGAGAAATGGGAGCATCAGAGAGAGGAAAACTCACTTCATTCAGTATGACTTTCCTTTTTTTCAAAACAGTTAACAAAGAGCTGGACTCCCTCAAATCTATTTCCTGTAATGGTCGTCTGTCAGAGTTACTGCCCATTTCAAAACCTTATCTTTCTCTTTCATTTTTTTGACGAGCTCCATCATTCTACTGTCAACAGCAGCCTTTTCATTGTGGTGTGAGCGCTGAAGTTCCTGCATCCCACTAACTACAAAGGTGTTTGAGACATTAACATTGCGTCGAAAAAATTACCCATGTAAATACCACAACAAAGACAGCATTTATTTAAATATTGTCCTTTACTTAACAAAAGATCTTCTTGTGTCATTTCCATTGGGGATATCTTTGTTGCTGTCAGTGTAAAGGTTACTCTGTGATGGCCTTGTTTAATATGAATTAGTCAAATTAAAGGTTAATAACATGCAAATATTTTCTATTTAGCATATTTTCCCTGTCTTGTTTTATTTTTTTAATGATGAGGGTTTATTGTCAGGTTGTTTGCTGAAATTATAGCCTCATTTAATTGATCAACAAGTGTCCAAAAATCGTTTTTTTGGTAGTTTCAGAAAGGAAAATCTCCCTTCCCATGTCTGCAAGCCTTGTTTTCCCAGCCCATACTCAAGCTGTCCTCCCAATGACCTATCTATAAGCTAACTAAACTTCAATTGATCATAAGTGTGATCCATAAATTAATATTAGACTGTTAGGTTGATTTAAATATTTAAGTATTTGGCTGCACAGCTTATATAACTGTTGGTATTTTCAAACAGTGTTCATTTTTATGTAAGAAGAAAACTAAATCTTATTTGGACGGTCAAAGTTTACCCATTTGTACAAATAGAATTCTTGTCTGGTTCTGCCAAAAAAACAACTTTCTCCCACAGAGAAAAGGCTATGTCCATAAAATAGAATCCCCATGAGCAAGGAAGAAACATGGTGTGGGCAGATAATGCTCAATTGGCTGGGGAGGATATAATGCATTTTGCTAAGACGTTCTAATCCAAGAAGAAGTTTTGCCCAATGTTGAAGTTTTTCAGAGATAATAAGCCAAGAGCAAAACAGAAACTGGCAGTTATCCACAGAGGCTGTGGCTGTGTGTGTGTGTGTGTGTGTGTGTGTGTGTGTGTGTGTGTGTGTGTGTGTGTGTGTGTGTGTGTGTGTGTGTGTGTGTGTGTGTGTGTGTGTGTGTGTGTGTGTGTGTGTGTGTGTGTACACGTGTACGCGCGTGCGTGTGCGCGCGTTCGTGTGTACACACATTGACATCTATAGGATGCAGCATTGTCCTTACTTGTGTGTCAAAATTGACAATTGAAAAAACATTGTAGGCCTTCTGTATTTTATTAATTCTTTTTAAGTTTTAAAATCCACAAAAAGCTAGACAATCCATTAAATAGAGCACACTACACGGAATGCCCGACATGGTCTCTGGGCAAGCAAGCAATGCAAGTGAAAATTCTTAACATCAAAGATAAGTTACTGACAAACCCCCAACTGTGCCTCTCGCCCCACTTCACAGCCAGTCGTCACATGAGTTCCAGCAAAAAGGGAAACTATAAATGTTTGTGCCCCACCAAAATATCTTCACTTCTCCACCCTCAAACCCTGCCAAAGCCCTACAGTCAGAAAAATATTATCCATGGGCTGCCTTCCTCCTTTCTTCTTTCACTTTTATTTGCTTTGATATGAAGAAAAAATTGCACTGTGGCTGTGAATATGACCGTGAACACCCTGGCTGTAAGTATAGGCCGTATATGGATTTGGGGGGCTCATAAAGGGGGGGGGGGGATAAATGTCAGAGGAGCTCTTAAAAATGTCAGACACCCCAGGTTCAAAGAAAAACCCGCACAAATAACTGCAGAGGGATTTGCACTGTATGTCTGAATCACCCTTTTCAAATCATGTAAACGTATGCAAATAGATTCTTTTCACTTGACGTCAATACAATGCCAGTTGTAAATACATTTAAAAACACGCTGTCAAGGATTTTCTTGGAGGATTTTGCGGCACCTTGCAACATAAGGCTGTTTTATTGTCATAATACAAAACATGCCACAATATGCTTCTCTGTCTGTTATGCTGTGTAGCGCATCTGTACTCACCACATGCTACAGTAATCAACCGTGTTTACCTATAATCTGATGCACAAAAACATCTTCTGTATGCCAAAATGTTATAATTCAGTGCGTTCCAGTTGTTTCATTAATGATAGTGTTAATGCAAGTAGAATGGTGTGGTGACAGGGCTGGGAACAGATCCCATTCTTGCATTGCAACAAGTGGAATCATTCACGTTGAAACTATAAAGAAATGATGTTTCGCATGATGAAATGATTGTAACCTCATTGACAATCACATCTGATGCCTCAAGTCCTGTTGCATTTCCCATTGAAGAATAGACATGGCGTGGAGCCTGTTGGGAAATGTTAAGCTTCAACGGAGCCCAAATGAGGAATGAAGCTATGGTGTATGGTGAGAGTTGACGTGTGATTGCGTTAATGTCTTAAAATGTAGGGTGTGAATAAAGAGGTGTTATAAAGATTTGGCAGATGAAAAAAGCATGTATCAAATTAGCAAATGACTTCAATTTAAATTTAAACATACTTTTGACGCTAAAATGATTAATCTGAGAAGTCTACAAAAGACAGAAATAACCGAGTGATTGATGCGAAAGTTGACACTGAAAAAGTGTTTTTGGCTCAGTGTAAGCACTGCATGAATAAAACACATTTTGCTACAAAGAAAACAAGGCAAAATGAAGTTTGCTCAAGATGATTAACTTGTTAAACTAAGCAAAAAAAAATTGTATTTTCTCAAAATAACAAATTATTATGAAGAACTCAAATAACATGAGTAATAAGAGGAAAAAACCTTTGTTTTCTTGACAGGAAAATGAACATTAGACGAGACAACTTTTTGAATGAACAGGTTTAACTCTTTACCACAAGTTAATGCAATAATTAACGCATGAAATTGGTAAGGGTATTTCTTTTTTAAGTAAGCAATAATAGAAAATAACCTTTTTGCAGAAAGTAAACAACTCTCACAGCCGTTCTTCGTAGACACCCAAAAGTTATTTGATTCATTCCGGTTAAAGTGAAGAGACAGGATTGTCTAATCAAAACTAATCAATATGACTGAATTAGATCTTAAGTTATTTCAAGACACTAATGGCATAGGCTAAACTGTTATTAAGGACATTTTCTTTTTCGCCTTTCTTTTATTTTCAAAGTAATTACATTTCCAACCTTTATAAAGCAGTGTTTTGACTAGATTGTCTGTCAAGTATTCATCCAAATTTGGAATATGAATCGTTGAGAGTCTTCAAGACACATGAATGGGGATGAGGAACACACATTTAGCCAATGAATTATGCACTCAAAAAGGCAATTACGTGAAATGTTCTCAACCTGCTCTGGCCTGAGACCATTTTAAGGTCCAAAATGATTATAGTTTGAGAGCTGTCAAGTTGAATCTGATGTTGCCATGCTTTTGTGTTATTCTGGACCAGGCCTCATTTGGAAAATAGTTAAGCTTTTATGATATTGTCTGAAGAAAAAAGGCTCAGGTTGACTGATGTGTTTGCAGTTACCACCTAATACAGACAGGCAGTTAATAAAACCAAGGTATAGACAGACTATTTACTTAAGTCTGTATTACAGATTTATCGCTGCTATATCTCTTATCACATATTTTTCTCTTATCTTTTTTTATCAATTTAAATGGAATTAATTTTAAACTCTGTGGGGTAACTTGGAGAAATGTTTAAGATAACGTGGCGACGTGTCACTTTTTTTATAAAGCAGTCATGCAAACATAATTGCACTTGGGAGAGATTCACTCGTGTGATAGAGACTTGAATTTTTTTTTTTAATCTCAGAGAGTCGGCACAGCTTTTTTCTTAGTCATGGTTCAGTCCTCTCTGCTGGAGTTCCTCTACTCTGGAATACATTTAAAGTTGTCGTGGTGGAAGCACAAGCGCCTGCTGGGGAAAGATGAGACATAGTTTTGGTCTAATTACAACATTCTTTGTATTGAATGTTTATATGTTCATTCCTTAAATAAGACACTTTTAAGTGAGTCAAAAGCAATTTATAAATGTGGTTAGAACTTTTCTATATACTATTTCATTCTGGAGAATGCTTGTTGACAAAATCTCTTTTTGTCAAAATCAGTGAATATCTCCTCACCATCCACTACCGGTCCATACTGTAGCGTGAATACACATCCTAGGCTCTGTGAACAGGCATGTTGCTAGCTATATATGGTGGGTCCTTTTGTTTACATGTCCATTGTTTAAATACCAGTTTACAGAGCCTAGGCTTTGTATTAACACCACCTATTTTGTCAGCGCGCACACACAAGATCATTAGGAGATATTAACTGATTTGTCAACAAGCGTTCTCCAGAATCGCTGACTCCTCCTTTAAGGGTTAATTTAGACAAATATTTACCCAATTATGCCAAGTGATATCTAGCCATGCAGATAGTATTGGTTCTGAATAAACAATGACACATTAAATGCATGTCGTTTTTCAGCACTTGTAGACATGGAAACAAAAATGTATTTGAGAAAAATTTCCACAGACGTCACAAATATTTTTTCTATTGGAACAGTGGAAGAAATTTAATGATTTCTATAATAAACCTTCTTTATTTTTCTGGGTCCGAAAAGTTCCGCTAAAAAGGTTCAGGAAACCTCTCATCTCAAGGTTAGGTGCGTGATGAAAAATAACACAAAAAATAAGATGGAACAGCATTCAGCATCGGGGCCCCCAAACATCTTCAGTGTGCCTCGCAAATTGGCAAAGATAGTCCGGTCATAAACAACAACAGACTTTGGAAATTCTGCTGAAAGTGGAAAAAAAAAACTTGAGAGAGACAGAAGGAATGAAAGGTGAAGTCAAGTTGTTTTTCTCGTGGACAGGTAAGTGCACTTTACGCAATCTAGCGTTTATTACCCGAGCTATTGCTGTCAGGGGAACTTGTACAGTCTCAATAACTCCACTTCTTAGTAAGAAGAAGAAAAACAGCCCACACAGAGCTGTGAAGGTCTGAGCCTTTAATAGACAAAAGCTGGTCCTTGTTTTACACAGTTGACAAGTGTGTCTGTAGCAGTGCTTTATTCGTTGTGATGTGTGTGTTGTCGTCTTTATTTCATGGTTTGCACAGAGCAAAATTATCATTCATTATATGGTGAACTTCCATCAGCTCTTTTTATGATGATCAAAAATGCAATGTACATTAATCATTCAAATTTGTAATCACAAATGTGTTGTTCTGTTATTTATGGAGCCCTGGAAGGGACATGGAGCAAAAGATAAATCATAAGTTGGAAAACGGACGTACTTTTGCAAGATCTTGCAAAACTTCATTGTTTTGAAATATAAACAAAACAAGTGAACCAGTGGGAGAGGTTACTTGGCCTTTATTTTGAGATCACAGATATAATAGAAATAAGTGGAATACAAACAAAATAAAAAGTTTGTGATCTTGCAAAAGGCATTTTATTAGTTTTTGTATCCATGTCACTTTGTGGGCTCTGAAGTTATGCTTAGAAATTGACAATATTGTTGGACAATATTATATAAAGTCAATATTTTTCATTGAAGGTGTGATAGGGTCAGGTACTCAAAGCATTTGAGCTTCCCTTTGAAGTGTGGCAACTTGAGAGGGGATATGCAGGAAGACAAATTTCAATGTAACCATTGACTAATAAAGTAACTTAACTTAATTTAAGATTGAATAGCTTAGACTCCCCCTTCCTTTCTTCCGCTGGCTGTGCCATGGCATGCCATTCTCTCCAGGCGCATTGGCACGCTAGACGGAAAAAGAAAAAAAGATACTCACAAGGAGAATAAAAAGGGTAATACCCACTCGAAACAGCACTTCCCCGCTAATCCCCTACACACACTCAAGCCTTCAAGTATACTGCTGACACCTGGACACTGACACTTCCTACTCAGCAAGGCTTAGTTTCCGGGGATACACTTCAGTGTTGACGGGTATCAAGGGAGGTAAGGAAGATTATTCACTCAGAAATGACAAAACCATGCATCTGTGTGCGCTATAGCCTATAGCATATGTCTTTATACACACATACAAGTGCCTTGTAAAACCCAGTCCCCGGTCCAATCAGGTAGCATTGTTATCTGCTTTCATCAACATCTGAATGCAGTACTACAAAGGATCCAACCTCGCACATCCAATGCTCGCTGGTGCATACGATACACAATCACATGGGGGATTAAATGTGACTGTAACTCTAATTGTCCCTGTCATTTCCCCATGTTTCTGTTGTCAGGTGAAAACCTTTAACCTTCAAAATAATGTTCAAAAATAATTTGATCAAATAAAACGCAGATTTATTTTAAGCTTGATAAGAATGTATTTCTGGCGTGATCTTTTGAGTTCTAAAAGGGTTTTTACGAGATTTGCATATCTGACAACTTGAAGAGGCAAAGTGTGGAGACATAAATAAATGCGGATAGATTGATACAGAACTTGCTAATTGTGTGTCATGTCAGGAAAAGTGTCTATAAAAGAAACTTATTATGGCCTGTGGTTTAAAGTGTTGAAGCAGTATTAAAAGTTGCTCCGAGGAACTTTATTTTTTTTAATTGTTGCACCCCTTTGGACAAAAGCGGTAGTGTTTTTACTACCCTAGCTGTTTCTCCTGGGTGAGTACCCATAACAAAGATATAAAAAGAAAAACTATATAAAACTAGCATTCTTTGCACTGATGGTCTCGTTTGCTGTTACATGTAATTTATGATCATCAGAGGACTATTACCAAAGACTGTTTCAGAAATATTTAAAAGTTCCTCGTAGCACCTTTAAATGTAAATGTCTAAATAACACTATGCTACTGTAATTCTCATCAGTGGTAAGTGTTTGATGCATGGACTGTTGTGCTCAATGCGTAGGCGAGATAAAGCTACAGTATGGCCTAAATGCCCCTCTGTGAATACCATGGAAAAGATATTTACTTGTAAATGAACTGAAGAAGGCGGCCTCCTAAATCCTGCTGGACCCACCAATGGATCCATTAGCTATAATAACCTCATGGATCTTCCCTTAGGTTACCCTCCAGACACTTGAGGAAGATCCATGCTGGGTTGAATTATATGAACATGAAGTTTGGCTGCAAGCTTATGTCGGCATGCATAAGCCAAAGATTTAATGTATTTTTGTTACTGACCTGATCATAAGGGACATGGTTGAATTGATAAAAGGCATTTTCAGATGAATGGTGTTTGACAACATGGATCAGCGCTTCTTTTGGAAGAAAGTGCAATCAATTGAGTGTAGAGTAAGCCCCGCCTCCATTGGTTACTGTCGCTATGTATGCCCGTTATGGTCTCTGCTTTTGCACATGTGCCGTTTTTAATTAATAATAGCAGCAGATTTAACGCCCACAATTCTTTGCTTTTTGAGCTTTAAAAAAACCCATTAAGTCCTTGTCAGAAAAGACAGCAGGCTACTCCGTTCTAGCCAGCAACAATCAATTTGTGTGATGTTTAAAAGTGAGACCTATTCAAAACCAAAGTTGACAGGCCTGTCATGCTTAGTTATGGTTTTTGATTGGACCTTCACTGCTCATGGATTTGTTTTTTGATAATACGTTTGTTTGCTATTGGATGTCTGAATTTCCTTCAGGATACATAAAGTATTAATCTATCTATCTATCTATCTATCTATCTATCTATCTATCTATCTATCTATCTATCTATCTATCTATCTATCTATCTATCTATCTATCTATCTATCTATCTATCTATCTATCTATCTATCTATCTATCTATCTATCTATCTATCTTTTGCAAATGGTTCATTGGTCTTAGATGCTGTTTGGTTGAGGTCTACTTTTGTTGACAGCAAACAGGTGGGGAATGTTTCCGTGAACCAACGTAGGTCTATTGTGCCTATTCCTCTCAAGGAAGAATTGAGAAATGTGTTTTTCTTCATTTTGTGGACACTTGAATTGCTGCTAAGTAGTTATTAAAGCTATTTGTAGATATGAATAACAAGGCCCTACGAGTTCGTCACTGAAATGTTTGCCACAAAGACTAAGTAGGTATACTTCGGAGACAGAAAACATCGATTACGCAATCTGCCCTCTTCTTCTGGCCTTTTTAAAACTGTGCTTGTTGATCTTTACACAGTTATGTCTCAAAGTGCACCCATCTTTCAGAACACAGCACATGCACACAGAAATAGACATACACAATCTTCAAAAGAACTGTAATCAAAACATGGGGCTTAGAACTTTCCTGTCATCATGAAGTGTTTCTGTTTTTAACATTAGAATGGTAATTCATGTAACATTAGCCTATGGTTAGAGACAGAGACATATGGGTTAATTAATTGTACTTGCTCTGGTGATCGTTTCATGAAATGTTTTGCATCAAATCACAAGATAATTAGCTGTCCAAAGACATGTTGCATGTATAACCACTTTAAAAATAGCAGTTGTGTCGACTGCATAGTTGAGTACTTGACAAGTTTATGTGTAGATTTTTTTCCTATGGCAGCCATTAGACTGTTAAATGTAACTTTAGGAGTGTTAGTGAAGTGAACATTTTCTAAGGTATGTTCTCATACTTCAAAACACAAACTTTCTTCACAGGAAAATTGGATCCCTGGAACAAGAATAACATGTAGAGAAAAAACGTTTTTGTAAACTAACTGCAGGTCCTGCAAATATAAACAAATCCCCCATCCCTGGAACTGCATAGTGCACCTAAGGGCAATGCATTGAACAGTCATTGTATTCTTTGCTTCATATGCTGTACTTTTCAAAAGAATTGTTGAGCAACAAACAAGGTCAATAAGGCTGCTGTATACTGAAGTAGGCTAGATTATACCAGCCCACGCCTGGATGGTAACATTCACAAAAATTGTGTATAATCAAGGTCACAAATTGGAAAGATACTTGAATCTGAGTATGACTCACAATTAAGGATAAAAGTTAACACGGATAATTGTGTTCTATTATTCCGTCACATTGTCTGCAATGGGGCAAAATGTAGCCCCTGAGTCCTTGTACAAGCGACAGGGGTCGCTGGCCTTGGACCTTTATTCCTGACTCCAATATGGGCCCCTTGTGTGTTTATTCTGAGCACGATTCTCTTTGCTGACTCCTCATCTGATAGCAGTTTGCCTCAGGTGTCCCTAACAGGAGCTCATGTTCCTGAAAACATTGCTCCCAGGGTCACAGAGGTACACAAACCCCGCTCCACCTTGATATGGTTGCTATTCAATAAACGACTGAACAAAAAGGTTATTTATTCCCAACAAGCGGTGTTATGAAGGATGGCCAGGCTAACCCAGGCCAAAGGCAACCATCAGCAGTAATATCAGCTCCGTATGGGACACAGGGAGCGGAGGATCGAGGCACGGAGTAAAACTCTCAATTTACAGGTCAATCTTAAATTTGACGCTCACCTAGAATCACAAGCCTTGGGAAGCCATCAGAAGAGAGTGCACTCGAGCAGATAAAAATGAGGTTCAGGATTTCACTTCTCTGTTGATAAGGTGAAGGGTTCAATCAGACAAGAGGACCTCAGGCCCCATGTGCAGCTTTTACACCTTGGTCCTCATTTTTCAATATGTTCATACGTGTGTGTGTGTGTGTGTGTGTGTGTGTGTGTGTGTGTGTGTGTGTGTGTGTGTGTGCGTGTGCGTGTGCGTGTGCGTGTGTGTGTGTGTGTGTGAAATCTGATAACACTCGTATTAATCAAATATTTGTTGCCGTTTCTATGGCTCTCACATGTGTTTAGAACACAGACAAACGACAAAGACATTTCCCATATGGGAAATCCTGTCAAAGAGGCAGAAAAGTGTGTCCTCTGAGGCAGAGAGATGGAGACATTATAAATGATAAACAATCATTTATAATGTCTCCATAATAAACAATTATTATTTTGTAGCTGACATAATTGGGTTTTCAGCTTTGCTCAGCTGTTGTCATTTGTTGCTACCTGGAAAAACAGTAAAAGAAGACCGATATATAGGCTTTGTGAGGCTTTGCTAACATGCTAGTGCTAGCAGGTTTAACCATGTTCATCTATTTAGCACTTAAAGTACAGCTGGATGATTCAGTTGTCCAGCTATACTTTGGCATAAAGCGTAGTATTCGAAGATCATTTAGACCTGATGAAGCGAACAGAGCACCAACGTTATTACAATTCATCTCGAGGGGGACTTGAATGAAACAAATTTAATCGCAAGCCATCCAATAGCTGCCAAGACATGTTGGGCTAAAACATCAGATGGTGGTGCTTGAGGAAAAGTCACCGAAGTCAAAGGGATATAGCAGCTAGGAAAAATCACGGATTTCATGACAACAACAATTCCAATAGTAGTTGGTGTATTTCAGTCTTTGGTGGCCTCAAATGTGATGACACAATTTACCAGTTTGGTACGTGTTCACAGCCTAATGATTTAGATCACCACTGTTTCACGCTGTAAAATGATTCCATGATCCGATCAAAGATAACATTTAATGAATATTGTTAACGCTGATAATTATTTTTAAGCAGCCCATTAGTCATTGTTTATTGTTTAGCAGTTAATTGCCATCTAATTAAAAAGCAGGGTCTATTTGTTCATTTCCTCCAGTGTTTATCAATGATGTGATATTAAAAGAATTAGCCTAATTTGGTATTTGGTATTATCCGTTTTGTATTTACTTTACATCTGTTGAGCAATTAGACTAAAAAGCTTAAAATTGAGCAGCACTTCTAATTTGAGAATAAAAATATGACGCAGGGTCAAGTTTCCACTTATTACTTCTTAGAAGAAAAACACTTGAAATGGCACTGTAAACACTTGATTTGTGAGACACAAATAGGCATTCATCGTTGAAGAGGCCCCTTGAAGTAAAGCTAAAACTTTTAAATACGCAAGAGCCGTTTCTGAAGGGTTGTGCTGTTCACTCTGTTCTGCCTCTAATGATAGACCTGATGTGGAATCTTTTTTTTGGTTGTCATTCGGGGAAGACTAAAGTGGAACTTTTCTTCTTTTTTAAAAGATTTTTTAAACTTTTTGAAGACTAACCACAAACGAACATACTATAGTGTGTATAGAAAAGAGGCCAAAATAAAATAAATAATAATTTGTCATTTTTATATAGATATAAAAATGGAGTTCTTAAATAGCGGTACTTTCTTACATTCTTCTTTGTAAACGCAGCATGAAACTTTGTGAACCGAGTCTCTAATAATCTATATAGTATATATGCTGAGGAGACTATAGCTGACTGCAGCATTACCTGACCTTTATACTCCATGTGATTAACTCTAGTTTCTGATGCCGATTTCGCTGACTTTCATTTGAACCATTTACCCACTTGGTATTCAGCATCAACCTTACTAACAATGCATTATTCTAGCAGCTATGCTAAACCTGTAGTCCGTATATATATATATATATATAAGAGGATGAAGTTTGGCTTATTGTGAGTTTATGTCTGTATCAATATAGCATTCCCTTGTTGCTGTCCTGCAGTGTTATCATGATTTCTATTTCACCTACTCTCTGTTGGTATTCTTTGATGTCTTATATAGTTTTTGACGGATTTCCTTGACCTTCTGCTTTTGAAATGTTGCAGCCTACTTCTTCCAATGCAGTTCAAATATGGCCACACCATTTTTGAGGCAGCAGCAGTGCTAATCAATGCTGCCCTCATGTGGTGTGTATGTGTGTGTGTGTGTGTGTGTGTGTGTGTGTGTGTGTGTGTGTGTGTGTGTGTGTGTGTGTGTGTGTGTGTGTGTGTGTGTGTGTGTGTGTGTGTGTGTGTGTGTGTGTGTGTGTGTGTGTGTGACTGAATGTTTTTGTTTCAAATTGTTTCCATCTGCCTGTGGATCTCTGAGACTTGATACGCCGGATTTCAGGCGTTTTGTTTATGAGCACTCTGATTATGGTGTAATTGCCGAAAAAATTAGCAGGGAAAGAATTCACAGTTTGGTTCTGCAGCGCCTCCAATTTGTCATAATTAAACCATCGTTCTATCTAAATTGTCTTGGTGCCGTGTTGTTGTTGTTTTCACTTAATCAATTTAGCTTTTGGCGTGTCCTCACTTCCCCTCTGTGCCATCATCATAATACCTTGGTGAAAAACCTAGGCCTACTAACCTGACCTTTCAGTGACTGCTCAAACTACACCAAATTCCACTGTGTAGATCCTGATGAAACTTTGTCTCACCTCACTTGCCCGCAGCCTTTTGTCCATGTTCTCTGTCCACAGGGGAATCAGTCTACTACTTTTAAGAAGTTTGCCACCCTCCCAAGGATGCAATTACCCTTTAAGTCTTGACCTAATTCACTCCTTTTTTCTCATTCAGTGGTTCTGCATTAACACCTGCTTCTGTGCAGGAGCCCAAAAAAAACTAATTTCTTGTATCACACATCTGCTGCCTGCCCTCCTCACCTTCACACATCCAACCCTCCAATCAGATCATTGCTGTGCATTCACACAACCTGAGCTAGTTCCACAAACTTCAACGTAGATACTTTGTTCGAACTTTAAAACTTTCAGCTCAATTAGGAACTTCCGGCTATTAATCAAAATGTTCATAACTTTCATACTTTCTGAAATATTCCATGTTTTTCCCCCATTGAAAAACTACTCATTCATACTTTATCATAAAAAACTTAATTCAAACTTCAAAATGTTCAGCAACTTTCATACATTCATTGTATAATTCAACTTACAAATCTCATTCATAGTTTTCAAAATATTCAATGCTGTCACTCGCACAAATTCAACCTTGGATGGAAACCCTTCACATCAAAACGTAGGATATCGTGTGCTGGTCGTATACATGTGACTACAGAACCATACAGACCTTCACATTGGGAGCTGGGAGCTTACAGGTGAAAGGATGTCCAACCAACTGCCTCATCAACTCCCATATTAACTGAGACACGGCATTTCTGGAGTAAGTCAGACACTTTTAACCTGAACCTGATGTTTCAACATTTCATTTAATTGACTTTTTCAATCCCATTCATACAGTATAGTATATATTCATACTCATTCAACATTCAGCTATGCAGTCAATAGCAGCTTTACAACATCAGCATTCACAAGGGAATTTTCTGAAGAAATTACATTTCTAGTGAAGACTGACTGTCCTTAACCCCATATTACTCTAAACTGCAGATAAGTGCCTGTATTTCACTGCCTTTCCCTTTTCAAACAGCTTTTTTTCTTTACCTATTTTTCTTACCACCTCTTCAAACTGGAAACACCCAGTCTCTGCTGTTTCTTCACACAAACTGCAGCTCTTTCATTCTCCACGGCTCTCGCCCTCCGTCACCTTTGACTCTACGAACCACCAGATGTTCATTGTTGACCTGCAGACCTCAGAGGGACCTCGGCAGAACAACAACAAGGAGCATGTGAACCCTTACTCATTGCAGAACTTGTATCACACTGTGAGCTGTGCAAAGCAAAATCTAAAAAAGCCCTGACTTCATGGATAAAAGTAGAAGGGTGCCTTTAGTCTACACATTTTCTCGTTGACAACAAATTTGATGAATCGACCAAAAAGCAATGAATTAATCCATCTCTGTAAAGTACATTTTGCAACTTTGTCTGTGGCCCTTAAATATTCCCGAGAATTTTTCTAACTGAAGATTTACATTTTGAAAGTTTGGTCTCCAAAATGTACAGTGTAATCTTCATATAGATCATAATTGAATGCTGGGAAACTGTGGCAGAATGTTTTCAACTGTCTTGGCAAATAATTGTGTAAAGTTATCGAGATTGAAACCCTGTGTCAAGAGTGTGAAGTTTGAATTGCATGGCACCTTTATTACCTGTCGAATATTAACACAAGTCTTTAGAAAACAAAACAAGGGTTTTTGACATTGTTATTTTTGTTCTAAATCTGTTTTCCCTGTTGTGATATTTTATTTCGGTTTTTAACATGCAACACATTAACTTCATTTTTCTTAATTTTATACATTATTCGTTTAATTCACCACATTGTAAACCAGTGGTTAGTACACAGTCACCCTCTAGGCAAGAATATGTTGGGTTTCAGCCCGACTCTCCTGGCGAATCTCAAATTGCTTTATAAACATTATTTCACTTCTTAAAATATTCCTTTGAATTAATGTTACTTGGAAATTTGTCGGGCTGAAAACTTTTCTGATCTTTTTTTAATCAGAGCTCGAACTTCTCAAATTGTTCTGAAATTAAATGGGTAAGTGGTTTCATTTTTCAACCACAAAGTGAATATTTCTGAATCAGTTAATGTTCCTGTAATTTTCCAACACCGGAGAAAGTTCAGCCTTCACATAATCACACACTGGACTCTAACTTGATTGCAGTACATTTTTCTTGTCTCCAATTTCTTGCTAACTACCTCAGACAAAACCTTCAGCCGGTCGAAAAAGCCTTGTTGAGATCCATCTCGCTTTTTTCAGCATGGAACAAATGAATAATAAAGAATAGGTGAAATAAATATAGAATTGCATTTGTCATAAACTTGTGTGGGAACATGAACAGAAAATGTGATTAAGCCTGAAAATCAATGGTAAGGCAACATATTGTAATTTGCAAGAGCTTTGCAAACTGCTCGATTTAGAACCTGACTGTTGTCAAGGTCATTATGTATTAAAAACCGAAGCATTTCTGAATTGATGATTGAAAGAAAAAACAGTAGATGAAAGATCCCGTGCAGAGTTTAGCTTCAGCAGCCATGGTCTCATTGATGAATGTGACACGGCCTATGATCTCCTGCTGATGTGAAGATATGAATGTTGGGTGTGAAGAATTGTCTGTTGTAATAAGACCAAAGGCACTGTAGTCCAGGCAAAATAGCATTTTACGACAGACAAATTGTAAAAGAATTTTTTTCAGCTCAGATCATTTCTATGAGGTGTCCAGAACAACATACTAAAAGTCCTAAGAAATCCTAGTTGATTAGGGTTAGGGTTAGGGTTAGAGGGTTAGGGTTAGGGTTAGGGTTAGAGGGTTAGGGTTAGAGGGTTAGGGTTAGAGGGTTAGAGGGTTAGGGTTTGGGTTAAGAGGTTCCTTTGTTGGAATATTGTTGCACAGGCCTATTGATCTAAAAACGGGAGTGGTGTTGGTGGTGCGGTTGAAAAGCTCTGCCCCTTCACCCGGGAGACCAGGGTTCGATTCCCAGGCAGGGTGTCTCTGCAGTGGACAGAAGAAGAGGGTGCTGCTGACCAGGGTTAAATAAAAAGTTAAAACAACTTGAACAACTTGAACAATGATTTAAAATTGCTAAGAGTAGTTAGAAAATTAAAATAATTTCAAGATTAAAATAATTAAAAAGTTAAAATAATTAAAAAAATACTAAGAAGGCAAGAAAAACTTAGCATGTGCGGGGCGGGGGCTGTGGTCAGCAGCGTGGATGCTCCAGGGTGGGAAGAAAAGGGTGCTGTTGACCAGGATCAAATAAAACGTTAAAACAACTTGAATAAAGATTTGGAAATGGTACATATACAAAAAAAAATCAGAACAGCTAAAATAGTGAGAATTAAAATAATTAATAAAAACCAAGCATGTTGGGAGCGGGGCGGGGGCTCTGGTCAGCAGCGTGGATGGTCCAGGGTGGGAAGAAGTGGGGGAATGGATTATTGTTGAAGAGGATGATTATTTGTCATTGAGGCCTTTTGGTATGGTGGTGTCCAGTTTGTGTATCCATATTTTTTCCGCCCTCTTCCTCTGTCCGGTGGTCCAACGGTTGTTAGATTCCGTTCCGGATATGATGAGGTTGGTAACGGGGTGTTGTTGGAAATGAGTGACCAATGGGGTGGTGAGCTTACCTTCCCTAATATTGTTAAGGTGTTGTTTGAGCCGGGTGAGGATGGTGTGTTTAGTTTCCCCGATGTAGTGTTTATTGCAGATGGTACAGGAGATGATATAAACTACGTTGCTGGTGTTGAGGGTGAAAGAACCAAGGGTGGGGTATTGTTGCTGACTGTGTGGGTTGATAATGAATTTTCTATTTTTGTACAGGGTGCTGTGCTGTGTGGTGTCGGGGTGTCTATGGTCACTATATTTAGAGCGGATAAGGATGTTCTGGAGGCTGGGGTTCTTTCTATAGGCTGAGATGGTGTTATGGTTAGTGAAGGCCGGGTGTTGTGCGAGTGTTTGATTATAATTTTGTTTGACTGTGTGGTGTAGACGGGTTATTCTGTGGGAGAAGGTGGAGACAAAGGGGAGGATGCGTGTGGGCTCTGAAGGGGTGGAGACAACTGGTTGTGGTGGTGAGTGTGAAGTGGGGTCGGAGCGGTCCCCAACCAAAGAGGGGGGGAGGTTAGGATTAGGGGTAGGTTGGGGGGCAGGATACAAACCCGGTTTAGGGTATGGGGCAGGAAGGTTAGGGTCAGGGGTGGGGTGGGGGGGAGGATACAGACCCGGTTTAGGGGAGGGGGAGGGGAGGTTAGGGTTAGGGTGAGGGGTGGGGTGGGGGGCAGGATGCAGACCCGGATTAGGGTAGGGGGAGGGGAAGTTGGGTTTAGGGTGAGGGGTGGGGTGGGGGGCAGGATACAGACCCGGTTTAGGGTAGGAAGGGTTAGGGTTAGGGTTAGGGTTAGGGTTAGGGTTAGGGTTAGAGGGTTAGGGTTAGGGTTAGGGTTAGGGTTAGGGTTAGGGTTAGGGTTAGGTTTGGGTTAGGGTTGGGGTTAAAATGACATCTTGTGTTTTGGGTGCACAGGCCTACTGATCTGATGCTGTTGTGTTATGTGAAAGTGAAATGATAGGATGATTGAGTGGTATAGTCTGTGGCTGGTGCTATCCAGGGAGCCAGTTCCAGCCCAGGGGTGGTGGCTCCCATCGGTGTGGGAGACCAGGACCCAGACTATTGAGCAGAGGAAGAGGCAGCAGCACAATGGTCAGTAAAATGTGGTACTTTTGTGGGATAAAACAATAAAATAAAATAAAATAAAATAAAATAAAACCCTAAAAATGGACATATATCAATACACACATACACAATTCCAATAATAGAAAGATAAATATGTGTACCTATTATAAAATTCCATAATCATGGTGCTAGTATTAAAATGTATGGTGAGTGGCGGGGATGGGTGGGGGGGAGGGGAAATATGGAAAGGTGGGTTATGTGGTAGATGGGGATTGTTTTTTCCGGTGCTAAACTTAGGTTCAGGTGTGAGGGGAGGGGTGGTTAGGGTTAGGGTAAAGGGTACATGGTTAGATAGCACAGATGGGAAAGCCCCGCTCCCTCCCCTGGGAGACCCGGGCTCAAGCCCCAAGCCCGACAGTGCAAAAAAAGGGGGGGGGGGGAATAAAAAACCTTTTGGCCCATAGGCATATATATGTGTATGTGTAAAATATCCAGATAATTACTTAAATACATAAATAAAAGGCCCTAAAACATTAGCTAAAATCATCCTAAAATTAGTGCTGTACCATAAAGTGTTATTAAAACATCATTTGTCATTAAAACCAAGGGGTACCATTGTGCCGAGTTTGTCAATCCATATTTTTTCTGCTCTCTTCCTCTGCCCAATAGTCCACCTATTATTTGATTATAGACCAGAGATGATGAGGTTTGTCGGTGAATGTATTTGGAAATGTCTGACTAAGGGTGTTGTAAG
>NC_137222.1:7082857-7338688 GCF_949987685.1 Ammodytes marinus
GGCTCACTAACCCTCCCTGACTGGTTTGTTTCGATGCAGTGCAGTGTGTTACTGTGCTTCGGGGTCACTGGCACACAGCTTTTGTTTTGCTTGCTTCACAGAGCTGCAGATGAATACATTTGTGAATTGTGATTCTTTAGTTTGACTGATAGCCTTGGTCTCTCTCTCGCTCTGCTACAGTTATTTTTGCGATGTGTCAGTGTGGATATGTAGCCTTCACGTTTGATGATGTGTTTTCAGCTTTAGTAGTTAGCTAATTGGGAGCTGTGTCTACTCTTCAACTGAAATACGGCTTCTTTTCTCCCTCTTGTTTGTGCTTCAACAGATCTCGTTTTGTACTGTGAAGCCTTTCTGACTACATATAGGACTTTTATTACCCCCGAGGAACTCATTAAGAAGCTACACTACAGATATCCTTTTCAAACCAGTCAATATGTCACTCTTAAGCTTAGTCGTTTGGTTTTGTTGGCAGAAGACTTCTTTAAATCATTGTTTACCAAGGAAATACTTTGTTGTCTTGTTTGCTCTCATTCTGCTCTTTCAACATAAAGCATTTATAGATGGAGGCTTCTTCCAGAACACCATACTCCTAAAAGCATTGGGGATATTTGTGATTGTGTGTCTAGCTTAATGGCACCTCAAGAGAGCAAGTCAATCATGAGCTTTTCCCCTGCTATGATCTACTGGAAAAAAGCTTGCTTTCTAGGAGCAATCATACAACTGTAACATTTTGTTACAGTTTTAAGACATGCTAGTGAGGAATGGCTCCCGAAATGGCATTAACAGTTCTTTAGTGTGTCGTGCGATCCATCCAGCATAAATATGCCTGAGCTTGTAAACCTCTTAGTTAAACGTAATTTATAATCCACACAGAGTATTGTTTCAGTCCTTGACCACAGAGCACATACACTAGGTTTTGCCACAGTCCGGACACCTTCAAGAAGCGAGTCAGCAAGAACACGTTCTTTGTGCTGGTTCGCGTGGTGGATGAGCTTTGGTGAGTAACTCCTACACTAACAGTGAATTGCAGCTCTATATTAGTGTTTAATGGAACTCAATAATCCCTATTATCTGAACTTTATCGACTGCTGATAGCTATAACCAGAAAATATGTCCCTATTATGTCTGCAACCGCTTCCGCAGATGTCTCCCTTTGTTCCAAATCTCTGTTTTATTGACATTTAATCAACAACAACCAATTGATGTAGCTGTCTCCATGTTCACTCCATCACAATTTTGACTGATTTAATTTGAATTCCTTCAGCTTGGTGGAGCTGACAGAGGACATCCTGAAGCAGCTGATGGACCTTGTGTTCACGCTGGTGTGCAATGGCGAGCTCAGCCTGGCCCGCGTGCTCCGCAAGAACATCCTGGACAAGGTGGAGCAGAAGAAGCTGCTGCGCTACACCAACTCACTCAAGCCGCTGGCTGCCCGAGGGGTCTCTGCAAGGTACTGTGAGCAGGGTCAAGGGTCAGCTGTCTCTGAGAATGGGATGAGATGTGTCAGTATAGTGTTATGATCCTCTCACATTTACAGAGTGCCCAAAGGGGCTATAATGTGTCACGGAACATACCACGATGGTCTGGAAAGTCTTGTGACTCCAACTGATCTGCTATTTAGTCAAACTTTTTTTAAATTGAAGACATCACCTCTATACTCTGTGTGTGTGTGTGTCCTCACAGGCCCGGGACTCTGCACGACTTCCGCAGTCACGAGATTGCAGATCAACTCACTCTCCTTGACGCCGAGCTCTTCTATAAAATTGAGGTACATCGGCTTTTTTTCTGTTAATCCCTGAGGAGATTATATTGAATTATTATTTTTTAATAGTGTTCTTGGCTTTTGAAGTTCCACGTAATCACCTCGTTTCCCTCTTCAGATTCCTGAGGTTCTGCTTTGGGCCAAGGAGCAGAATGAGGAGAAGAGTCCCAACCTGACTCAGTTCACAGAGCACTTTAACAACATGAGCTACTGGTAGGAGCTACCACCACAAACACTATGTATTCCTGGCTTCCCTCTTACATCCATCTCACACTCACAAATGTCCACACCACACTCTCTCCCCCCCTTCTTCATCCTACAGGGTCCGCTCTTTGATAATCCAGCAAGAGAAAGCTCAAGACAGAGAGAAGCTGCTTCTCAAGTTCATCAAGATAATGAAGGTTTGTCACCTTACACCCAAATATACTAATTGTTGTCATTTCCTTGGCGTTTGAAGCAAAAACGTGTAAATTAATACTAATTTCTTCCATTACAGCACTTAAGAAAGTTGAATAATTTCAACTCCTACCTGGCAATACTCTCCGCCTTGGACTCTGCTCCCATCAGGAGATTGGAGTGGCAGAAACAGACCTCAGAGGTGAGAGGAATGTGTGATGCTGGTGTAGTCAGTATTTTATTTATTTATTTATTTATTTTACCTTTATTTCAACAGGCAAGTCATTTCTAATTTTAATTATAACTTTATTTGTGTAGCACCTTTCATGCAAGAAATGCAGATTAATGTGTTTTACAATTATAACATGACATGCATTGCAAGCTTCACATTAATATAGACATGACAATATTAGTAAAATTCAATAAGATTAAGTAGGGTAGAAATATAAAGTGCTTTGCGCTACACATTAAGAATAAGTCCTTATTTACAATGGCATCCTGACAAGCGACAAAAGCCACTTAGGGGAAAGGGAGCACGGCTAGCAGATAAAATACTTTAGACATAAAATACAATTTAAAATTACCAAAATAGTCTGTATCTAAATCATCGACTAATAGAGAAGTATCATGAATATGTCCATCATTTTTCTCTCATATCTCACTCCCTCCTTGTTCTTCTTCTCAGGGATTGGAGGAATATTGCACGTTGATTGACAGCTCCTCCTCCTTCAGAGCATACAGAGCCGCTCTGTCAGAAGTGGAGCCTCCATGCATCCCGTACCTGTACGTGAACCAACACCAATAACTTCCAAATGTCTTTTTTTGAAGCCTTGAGTCACAACTTTACACAAATCTTCCGTCTTTTTCTCTTCTTTCCAGGGGTCTCATTCTGCAGGACTTGACCTTCGTCCACCTGGGGAACCCCGACCTCATCGACGGCAAGGTCAACTTCTCCAAACGCTGGCAGCAGTTCAACATCCTGGACAGTATGCGGCGCTTCCAGCAAGTGTAAGTCCACCAAAATGAATGTACAGCAGCGACTAGGTGCACGTAATATTGATGGATTATTAGAGAGCTTTGTAACACATCAATCACTGTAATAAATGTCATCGCTTGTTTGCCACTGGCAGGAAAAAAAACAATGTAGGCCTGCTTTGTTTTTCATTAAATTTTAATGTCAACATCATATTCAACATCAGCGGCCATCTCCACACGGGGCTGTTTGTTTACCCGCTAATGACTGACTGCATTAATCAAACCTAGCCCTCCTCCTCCTTCCAGGGTCTTAAAAGCATTAAAAAAGCATTGATTTGAATATTGTACTTCCTTTCCAAAGGGTCTTACATCTTTTGGTGGATTCTTTTTGTAGGATAAAATAAAATCTTAGAGAAGGCTTTTGTCTTTGTGACGATTCCGAATAAGCTTTTTTTGATTGTGTTATTAAGAGTACACACACACACACACACACACACACACATTTCACAAAGCTATTTCATTGGCCTAAGAATTTCATTACCAATGACTGCTGCTGTAATTGTTGTGCATATGACAAATAAAGTAAACATCTTGAGTCTTGAAATATATTGTTACAGTATATCAACGTGAGTTTATAATAAATATTCTATATTAAAAGTACCTTTTAAATAGCATCAGAATTTCCATTAAATATCATTTGAAGCGGCATAAAAAAAGTCTTCCATTTAACATGGATATCCCCCCTCCCCCCTGTCGTTCTTCTCCTCACAGGCATTACGAGTTCAAACGAAACGATGACATCGTCTGCTTCTTCAACGACTTCAGCGACCACCTGGCGGAGGAGGCGCTGTGGGAGCTGTCGCTGAAGATCAAGCCCAGGAACATCGTACGGCGCAAGACGGACCGCGAGGAGAAAACCTAGGGGCTCTCTGTGGAGCCCAACCCGCCGAGACGGACTGACCTCCAACTGTGCTTCATATGACACTAACTCCACTTTACTACAGAATGAGAGGACGACGAATGGAAAAGCTAAACATGCAGAACAAACTACGGACAAGTGACTGAGGTTTACAAAGAGCTCTGCTGCTCTGGGAGATTATAATTTGGGATAACTTGCGGCTCTGGCGGTGAGATTCGGTTGCTACGGTTGAAACGGGGAAGGGGAGCCCCGTTGCCATGGAGGAGGAGCGAAGAAGAATGGCAGACAGAGTGGACAGGGAGTCGCTACGGAAAAATAACCAAATAAGTCTGCTCCCTGGGCTCTCTGTTTTAGAGTGCAGCTGTGGCGTGTGCGTGAGATTAAGCTGAATGGTCCATTGCTCTTCAAGTTGCTCCTTCCTCTTCCTTTTTATGTATGTGCCATTTGTCGGTCATCTCCTGCAACCCTTCTCCTTGACTCACGAGCCCCCCCCCTCCCCCACGAACAGCAGAAAGCCCCCCACTCCGAGAGCAACCTGCCTTGAACTGTGAAGTCAAAACACGCAAGCTCCGGACCTGAGAATCTGCTGTAGGGAGGGGCGGGCGTGTGAGTGTGAGGAGATTTGAACTTGAAGGGGAGGATGACCATTAAGAGACTGAATTTGTTTTGCAACATTTTTGTGTAAGAATCATGTATGGTTATGAAATGTATTATATACAGTTGCTCCTTTTGTTCTTAAAAAGGATGTTTATGCTTACGAGAAGAGCTTAGCTTCTCCCAAGTGCCATACGTATGTGCACTAAAAAAGAAAAAAAAGAGCAAAGCAAAAACACAAAAAGATAAAACACTAAAGATGCTGTGATCTATGTATGTCATTCTGAATCATTGTGTGCCGTGTTCAGGTGTAGAGGAACCATCCAGGCAATCACAATCATGTCCCAGTCATGTCGGCGTGTGAACGAGTGTTTGTGTGCGACTGAAGTCCCCGGTGACGTGTGCGTTTGTCATTCCAAATATGTGCTGTAGTTAAAATCATTTTTAATTCCTTTTTTTGGGGATAATGGTCAAAACCAACACATCACACTGTGCTATCAAACTCCAATAAAACTAACAGCTCTGTTTCTATACACACGGTGTCAGTCAGAAGCTTTCGTTTTCATCTTGAAAATATAAATCAGACTTACGCTTTAAAACTTAATAATAGATATTCCATTTATTGTTGTACAGAATGGTCGGTGGAAAGTGAACTTAAAAAAAATGAAGGCATGTATTCAACTCTAAATCAAAAGGAAGCACTCGATAGCAATTTGGTGTGACACTGCTGTACTTAACCATCTGGCCTATTTCGACCTAAATAAGTTAAAATAGAGGAAGCAAGACAACTAAAACACACAAGTATCAATATAATTCAAATATATTCCTGACAATTCAAACAACATAGACGTATTTATAAATATTAGACCAAAGTGCAAAAGCGTGACTGATGTTACGTTAAAAATCTCTTCCTACTCGCTCACCTCTATCGAGCTCGTTATCAGTAACAGGTCATCTGACCACGGTCAACATGGAAAAATTAAACGGTATCATGGAAGACTGTTACACTTTAAAAAGCATAATCTATCCGTTATGCACCAATAATTACCTTTAAAATTATTAAGAGGTTGCAGCACTTTGTGCTTGCAACATGGGATTGTGGTTATCTTCTTTTTTTTTTTTTCTCTCTCTCAAACAAAAGGGTGAGCCAGTTGCTGACCCATCCAGCACTATTCAGTAGCAGCTATCCCAACTCAAAGCTTATATTCACAGTCCATCCACACACACACTCCCCCTCCCCCCCCTCCCCACAGTCTCAGTGAGGCCGACAACTGGGCTCCAGTAGCACCCTCTTCCCTGCTGGATTGGTGGCTCCGTTCTGCAACTCTCCCTGCTCTGAAATGGCCCGTTTGAAGCCTCGTCCGTTCGTGGACCCGCGCTGCCATTTGCAAAGGTCCCCCGTCAGTATGTCTTGGATGTGCTGTACGATGAGGTTGATGGCCACTGATGGAAGACAGAGGAGTTGTTAAGCATTTGTGTTGTAGAAATTAGCAGAAAAGCATATTTTATTATTATTATTATTACACTTACCCATATTGTCAACTCCCCTTGGAATGATCACATCGGCATACTTCTTTGTCTGTGAGAGGATCAGAAAGTCTTCATTAAGCACTTCCTTACTTTATTTATAATGTCTGCCAAAAGGACACAATCGGTGACAATAACCATAGTACTTACAGGCAGACAAAACTCTTCAAAAGCAGGCTTGACGAACGTTGTATACTGAGTGAGAATCTGCTCCAGCTCTCTCCCTCTGTTCATGTCTCGCAGAACTACAAGGAGAAACATATTTGTTTTCTAACTGATATGCCTCGGTGAAATCTGGAAATAGTGTGCGAGGGAGCAAGAGACATCGACGTACCTCTGCGAGACAGTCTGACGTCTGAATCTGTGTCCACGAAGAGCTTCATGTGAAACATATCGCGCACCTTCTGGGGGTAGAAGACCAGGATGCCCTCAAAGAGAACCACATCGGCTGGATAAACCGTGATCCTTTCCTCTAACCTGGAAAAAAAGAAATACGTCAATGAGAATTGTTTGTTCTGTGGGAAAAAAAGAAACAAGCAGATTTCTCATTGTTCATCATTGCTCTCGTGCTTCGTTCCTACCTGGAATGGGTGACGAAATCATACGTTGGTACTTCAACCACAGTTCCCTCCACAATGTCTTTCAAGGTTTTGTACATTAACTCGTTGTCAAATGCCTCTGTAAAACGGAAACGGATTTTACAATGCGATAAGTTCTTGAGTTGATTTGGAAAAGGCATTATTACAACATTTAGCCCCCCAGGAAGCACCAGCGTTAAACTTCACGTCTAAATACATATTAGTGCAGAGTCTGCTAAGAGCAAGTTTTTGTCTACTACAGAATTCCCTCTTGAGTATCTTTTTACCCATATAAAGTACATCCAATGTATTCTTATCAAACATATACATCCCAAACATCCAGCATTAGCCTCAAGGAAAATATAATAGACAAAAATGCATGACGGGGACTGGGGAGGTAATAAACAGGCATTACTGGCCATTATTTAACATTTGTCCAGTCCAACCACAGTCCAATATTATCTTTCGCTGCTTATTATTTCAGGTGGTGTAACCTTTAATACAAAATATTTACCAAACAGAATAGCCTCTGAAGAATGGGTTAAGCAATACAGGTGAGAGAATACTGGTATTGTTATTTCTAAAAACACAAAGCTTCGCCCCAGGGAAACTTTGAATAAACACAGGGAGGTGCGTGCTGTTGTGAAGAAATTGTCACTCGTACCTGGATGATCGAAGTTGTACTGGCCCTTCAGCGCTTTCATCTTCTGCTCTGGAGTCAGGACTCTGTAGAAACTGTCCTGGCTTATGATGGCCACCTTCCTCTGGCGGTGGTCCACTTTGTTCTGGCCGAGGAGCTCCATGATCTTGGCACACACTGTCGACTGGGGAAGAAAAACGTATGTGAATTGGATACTGTTATTTACGACCTGTCATAATGCTTTCAGTGCTATTCAATGCAGCTTTGTTTCAGACAGATGTCCATCCATATCAGTAAAAATATATAAAAAGGAAGACAAATCACAGTTAAACCGACTGCGGTTTAACTGTGATTAAAATACAAAGTGCCCTGGGCTCAGTTAAGACCACTTCGGTTATTTTTTTTATTTTTTTTATCAATATATCCAGTCGGCAGGTAATTTTTTTTCATAAAATTCCTCAACCAAGCATAAAAGGTGGGGGCATTAGTAGTCACAAACTTATGATTGGCACTTTTCCATCTTTGGAGTAGCTTGAGCAAGATTCTGAATTAATCATTAAACGTCACCAGCAGCTCTTTTAGTTTCGCTTCACGATAACTGCACCGGTACAGAAGGCACTTCATAAGGGCTGTTTTATCATCATCATTAGATTCTGTATACAAATGAAATAGGAGGGGAGCAACAGTAGCTCAGTTTGTAGGTAACATTTGCTTCTGCACCTACTTAGTTTAATGCAATTGTGACAACACTAAGAGTTGTTAAGTTGATTTATTGGGTTAAGGGCGAATTAAAATGCAGTTTGTGTTTAGGTTAAAGTAAGTGTTAAATTAGTTTTTATCAGTACCCTTCTCCAAGTATTGTTTATCAGCTGACTGTCAGGCGTTGCGGGGAATTTGACAGTTTTATTACCGCTGCTAGTTGGTTAGCTTTTTGCAGCTCTTCAGCGCCAAAATAAGGTCCTCAAGTGGTGTAAGCAAAGGAGTTCAAATGAACGGAGCCGGTATATAATGAGTGCTCTAGGGTATTAATATATAAAATTGATAGATTAAGTATTTACTGAGCGAGTGGGCGTGCCACTAGTTTGACAGTTTAAATGCTAACGTTAGCGATGCTAAGCTAAGCTACTTTCCGTCCTCTGGCTGAAAATAAAAATGTCTGACCTTGCCGCTGGCGGTTCCTCCGCTGACCCCGATGAGGAAAGGATGATGCCGTGGCCTCTCCACCTCGTCTAAGGATCCGAATAAATCCATATTAGCCCAAACAGTTAGGAAAGGTGGTAAGAGTCAAGATAGCCGTGCTGAGTGCAGTTATCGGTAGCAACAACAATGCACTGTTCTCGCGATAACAAACATCACGCGCTCTAAACCAAAAGTGGGATTGTTTCATGGATTGTTTACACAAACTAAGGTCAATCAAGGATTCGTGCAGATCCGTAAAACATCTTAAAAGGCACTGAATAAGTAAATAAAAAAATAGCTTAATTGCATTATTGTCCTTCAAAATGTCTTAACCAATCTATCTGAAGACATAGGGAGGCTATGATTTGTAAAAAAAAATAAAAAAAAAAGATTAAAAAAAAAACTGCCATCACTCCAAATAATTGTTAATTTTTTATATTTACATAATTTGCAAATGCCCCTTCATTTATTTCCCACAGTCTCACAGCAAGCCAGACCAAACTACAGCTTGTATTCTGTCTCACAGCCTTTAACTACGATAATTAAATCCTTTAGCTGGGATTATAGTTTTAGCCCCTGCTATTTAAAGCTAGTCCCACTCTTCCTTGCAATACTCCATAAAAATTACATTACAAATTAAAAATAATATGTGTTTATTCAAATTAAATTAAACATGAAAATCTGACAGTACAAATACACACGATAAATTACACAGTATTATTTTTTTTCTGGGTCATTGTCCGATTTCTGTGGGTCTTTGCAGCATTCATCCATCACAATCTCCAAAGCAGCACTCCCTTCGATCCTCTTCACGGTTTCTCCTTTGGCAGCAAGGATCTCTTCGATGTTTCTAAAGGTACACAGTACACAGCAACACACCACTCGAGTCATTCAGAAATATAGGCTACTGTACATGCAGTAATTGGCAATTTCTCTGGTGCATTTTGAACAGCAGAAAAAAACAGCATCATTGATGTCCAAGAGGATGTGGTCAAAAGGGACCTGGCTTAACCTGATTAGACTATGGATTATAGATTGGTACTTGGTTCTGTGACGCCAATACTATATCCAACAAGTGAGTTACGGCCATATCGACAGCTGATAGGGAGATTGGAACGGTCCCATATCTACTTGTTATGAATCGTATGACATATTGTTTTTTTATGCTCAGGAGTCGCAATGCAACACCAACCTCTTCCCTTCCAGGTCGGAGAACCAGCCGAGGTTGTCAGCGATGATGTGGTGTTTCTCACATCCTGAACACGTCACTATGACGACACCTTTTTGATAAGCCTGCTTGGAAATCTTCTGCATGGACCTGGTGGAGCAAACCTGCAAAATAATGATACAATATACTGCATCTTAGATATAAAATAAGTATAACAATACTCTGAACAGCAACCTACACACCAAATAGAGCAAGACAATATTTAAAAACATTTGAAAAACTAACAAGGAGCCAGTGTTGGGAGGGGAGGACATGGGTCATGTGCTCATGCCTATTTGTGCCGGTGTAGTGCAAGAAGTGAACGTCTGCCAAAATGTGATTTCAGTCTCATAGAAAAGGTACTTCAGGAGGTAAAAGGGGTTGGGCTCTAATCTGTTAACCCCCAATTGTGTGTGTCAATAAAGAAGTGCTAACACACTGCCTAGGCTCTGTAAATGTTGCTAGCTAAGGTGGGCCCCCTTTGCTTAGGCCAGGGGTTCTCAACCTTCTGCAAGCTGGGCCCCCCCAAAGCTGGGTCATTGCAGTTGGGCCCCCCCACCGACCCTGACAATCCCCCCCCCCCCCACACACACACACACACACCACCCTACACAGATAGATAGATAGATAGATAGATAGATAGATAGATAGATAGATAGATAGATAGATAGATAGATAGATAGATAGATAGATAGATAGAGTTTCACAAAACAAAGTCTATGATCAATGGGAAACACTGCTGTCTAACAACCCAGTTCAGAGAATGTTTCAACTATTGAGTCTTGGATTTGGAAAGTGGCCAGATTTAGCTCAAAATGCTACCTGCGATTAATGTGCTGTGCAGCCAGAACGCGGAGTTGTGTGTGTCTCAGTGGCGATTCCAGGAAATTTTGACTGGGGGTGGCCAAGGTGGGCCACAGAGCTAGAGTGGGGTGGCCATCGCACCCCTGAATTAATAGCATGTGATATGCTGTACAACCAATTCAAAGATGATTTATAATCCCAAATGCCCAAATCATGTTAGTATCCATTGTAATGTTTGTCAGAAAACTAAACCCCTGAAGGGGGGTCTGGGGGCATCCCCCCCAGAAGATTTTTTTGTGTTTTTAACATGTAATCTAAGCATTCTGGTGCATTCTGGCGAAGATAATAAAGGAAAAAGTCAATATTTATTTCAGTTCAGATGAATAGTAAAATTAGCAAGACAACATAACTTGCTAGCAGCCAGATGCCTAACAACTGGACAGAGGGACGGATGACAACTAGCTTTTGACCAAATATCTTGCTAAAAAAATAAACCTTTATTTATGAAATGCTGCCCTAAGAACATGTTACACTTGCTAACTACAAACTTACATTTTTTTATTCAGATTTCAAAAATCTGCTGGGACACGTGCCCATACACATGCATGGGTGGCACGCATGTCACAAGCACACTTATGCTGTTTTCAAGACCTTTGCTGACCAGAGACCAGTGGCCACAGTCCTACCATTAATTCAGTACTTGAAAATTGCAAACTGATCTCATATCAGTGGATTGGAGTGTTTGTGTGATGAACTTGGCAACTACCTATCAAAAAAAGTTAAGAAAGAAAAAAAATACATATCATCTCTGAACTAGGCTACATATCAGGAAAAAAATTGAAAAAAAAAAAAAAAAAAAAAAGTTTTTTTTTTTTTTTTTTTTTCATCCCCCTCGCGCCCCCCCCGGTAGAGTGTCCGCGCCCCCCCGGGGGGGCGCGCCCCACCGGTTGAGAACCACTGGCTTAGGCTATACCCTTTTGTTTACATACCAGCCTCAGCCTGTATAGCCTACACTTGATTTTTTTTTCAGCACACAGTACGGACAGATAGCGGATCGTGAGGAGATATTAACTGATTTTGAAAAACAGGGGATTTCGACAACAGGCATAGATAGGCCTACTACAACATCGCTGCTGACTCCACCTTTAAACAAAGCGACAGTATTGTGTCTTTAAACACTGGTACCTTGCACGTGTAAACGAGCTGATAATGTGTCGACTGGATCTTTCCAATAGCGTCACTTTTCACAATCGGTGAAGTTGAGAGTCCTCGGTAACTGATAATACGAGCGTCACATCTGCCTGAAGAACCATGCTGTTCCTGTGGGGAGAGTAACCCCTGAAACCTCGTCCTGACTGCTGCGGTGGTCGGTCGTAGTCCTGGTTCTAGTCCTGGAGAACGAGAGTAAAATACAGCACCGATTCTGGACCGAGACAACCGACTGACGGTCAGCATCGTCCTCGAACAGTCCGATGATCGTAAAACTGCAAAACATTTATGTAAAACCAACATTACTACGGCTGGTGTTACGTATCTAAGGACATAAACATTGAGAGCGATATCGTCACGTGTGGTCTGTCGCGGTTTGATGACATCACGCATGTATAGGAATTTTCAAAATAAACTATAAGCAGTTTTCTAAATATAATTAAAACTGTTTTTACACATTAATGCACATACAAAGGAAAACTACATATACTACAATATTAACCTTATCAAATTGTTATTATATTAATAAAGACATGTGTCAAGAAACTAAACTTCCAAATGATAAAAATGCAAGGTAAAAAGCTGCAAGAGAAGCTGGAAACATGAAATGTTTTTACATGAAAAATGATTGACTATAAAATAATCTTCTATTCATTTTCAGCTGTTTATTTGATATTTTGTTTTTGCTATGGTTATTTTCATGTATCTGTTGTCCCATAATATTAAAGAAAAAAAAAGATAACAAAAAACAGTTACTGAAGCTGTCAAATGAATGTAAAGGTGTTCCCTCTAAATTGTATTGGGTTAGCATAACATGGCAATGACATACAAATAAAATACTCAAGTAAAGTAGGCTACAAGTAGGCCTACCTCAAATTTGTATTTCAGTTATGAAAGCTATGTACATTTACTCCAGATACAGTATAATTTTCAGGTAGGCATACTATTTACGTGAGTATTTGTATTGTATTTTCCACCCAAAAATGTGCTAATGAGGATATTTACAGACTTGATCATATGTTTATATCACCAGGCCATATGCATGGTTTCTTGATTAAAGCTATTTTAGGTCAGTTGTTTATTGGTAATATGCAATGCAACTGTAGTAATAGCCTACAGATAATTGTCACATATCTCACTTGTCTGACTATTCCTAATCAGTGTGTGTGGATGCAATAAAAAAAAGTTACAGTAGTTTACTTTCATCAATGAACATGGTGCAATGTTATAGTCAAAGACCAAATCCATTTAAAATGTTGGTTTAGTAATAAACATCTTAGTGTGGAGAAGTAACGTTTTTGAACAGAGCCACCAGAGGGTGACATAAAGACTTTGTTATCATCACCTCCCAGAGTCTTTCTTCCACTCTCCAAAATACTTGTGGGAAACCCAGTGTGGCCGAGTGTGATATGCACTTTGTGATTCTTTATGAAAAGTGCTTTACAAATAAAATGTATTATTATTATTATATGCTATCCACAGACACGGATCATCACCTCATTGTTTGCCAATGCTTCAGAAAGAAAAAGAGAAGTAGGAACAGATTATGTATTTTTAACAAAACATTTTTTGCTTGCTGTCCTTTTTGGCTAAGACATAGGGCTGCCACATGATTATTCAGCTGATTTGAATGAAAGTCAGCATAAATGTTTCTTACACCTGCTTGGAAATGTGGTGGTGTGGAACTAGTTTAGGGGGAGCTTCAGTTTGAGATGTCTCAGTGCTGACACATGTGGCCTGTGGTGAGTCCATGTGCAGTGTATGTGTGGTACTCCTCCCTTACTGCTTGAAAACTACAGTATATCATTACAACCTAAACAAACAGGGATGTCAGCATAAAACTAACATGTATCACTGTTATGACAAACCAAGGCCAGAATAAAATGTACTTTCTTTATACACAAATTTAATAACATAGTCCTATATAAAGAAAATGTAATTTGATAAACAGTAAGTAAGTAAGTAAGTAAGTAAGTAAGTAAGTAAGTAAGTAGGCTAAGCTTTATTTATAGAGCGCCCTTCACAGACCAGGGTCACAAGGCGCTTCACGATGCGCTTCCAAAGCGCTTTTACATATCTTAACACATTTTTATACACACATTCAAACACCGATGGCAGTAGCTGCTTTCTGAACCATCGGGAGCAATTTGGGGTTCAGTGTCTTGCCCAGGGACACTTCGACATGTGGCGGGTAGGCGGGGAATCGAACCTCCGACCCTGCACTCCAGTAAAATATTCTAAGATCAAAGTAACAGGTAAGCACGAGTCTCTATCAGACCAATTATTCAAATTATTAGGGATGTGTTTTGTGCGACACCTTGCCACGTACACCTCGCCGTGCCTTTATTTTGATAGCGCCTGTGTGTAGCTCTTCCGCCAGGCTTGTGTCAGCTGCACTTGTGTTCACGATCCGACGAGCCCACTCGGCCCGCGCCTTCGTGCGGGTTTTGGTTTTCCTCCTCCGTCACTGTCGTACGGGACTCCGGCCCGGTGCCTCACCAGCCACCGCTGCCGAGAAAAACGTTTGAGAAATGTGTCACCCGTGTGCCGAGGAGGCGAGAGACACCATCTTTAATAAAACAGGTGGGTTTTTATTTCTAACATTTTATTTTCTAACGTGTAGGTAGCAAGCTGGGTTGTTCCATGGACATATAAAGACTCAGAGCGCGTCAGTTCACTGCCGCAGTTCGCTAACCAGGCATCGGTATGAGACATGAGAAATGTCTCTCGCTGGTTTACATTACATGTTATTTCATCAGACAGACAGACAGACGGACATACTCGTAATCCTAGACGAAGAGGTTATTAAATATTATGTATCATATCAGTAACGTTTCATCCACACCTGAAGGCCAGCAGGGTAACGTTATTCTATTTTATGACACACTATTCCTGATAAAACAATGATAGCAAGTAATGGATTTGAATTTCGGCATAGATTGAGATCCATTTATCAAACAATAGGTTCATCATAAAAATCACTGTTGTGTTATCCGCAGTGTTTCTATTGGAGTGTTTTTCTGGCAAATTGTTGAATTATTCCTCTTAAGGAGGAAAGCCTCACGTTGCTTGCATGCATTATGACACAAATAGGCCCATTGCAGACTTGAGTGATACCAAAGGACACAGTGTCTATGTAATAAACATGTAAGCAGTATTCAAACTGATAAATAGGTCTTAACAGCATTCATCTAAAAATGAATCTCAAACAATAAGACCTTAATTGGTAATGAAATGTCTTAAATTAATCTCCCCCCAAAAATGCTATGACAAGGGGAGTATGATTTTATGAATCGTTGCAATTTAATCTATCAAAAAATGTAATATTTTTCGAAGACCTCCTATTAATGCCATGCAGATCAGAATGGTCCGTAAAGGTCACATTGCATTAAAGGGATTTAATATTATTATTACTGTCTTTTTAGTTTTGTATTAAATTACCTGGAAAAAATAATAATAATGACATACCAAATTAATAAACAACTGAAGTAGATCATCTAACTTTTTCAGAGGACCATAAGTGATGTTTATTGTTACAATAAACAACAGTCTGTGTGTAAAATATAATTGTAGTCCTTTATGGCAAAGGGGACATCTGGCTGTTCAATATTGGCTAAAATACTAGTCATATACAGTAAGTCAAATGATATCATCAGCCTCAAGATTCTTAGATGGTTAGTATTAGATAAGAAAAGTAGTTTTTTTTGTTTTAGCCAGAATAAGTTCGGCCTGGTTACTGAGAAAATACTGCCCTGTCTTCTCCATCTTTTGACCATTGCCAGGTTTGAGCAGAGGGGTTAATAGCCGAAGCTGTGATAACTCAAACAAAAAAGATTCTGTTTGTGAGGAACAGGAAGCATGTTGTGCATTGTTGGGGTTCTCTGTGTGTCTGTGATCCCCTTATCAGCTGCTAAGAACGTGATTATGAATTGTATACAAATATTATGCTTTAAACCTCCTCACCTCCAAAAATACACCAAACCACTATGGGCTTTAGCTTTACTCAGCAATAGATGGATACATACAAATCAGTATTATATAGTCACCTCAGCTCCCAAATTATTTATGTAAATGTATATTTAGAATAGACCACATTCTTTTGAGTTTTCTATTGGGGATGCACTGATTAGATTAATCCAGGTTAGAATTCCTTTCAGTGACACTTCTCTGTTGAAAAATGAGAACAGATGACCCTCGAACTGTGACTTTCGGCTCATCCTGATACGTTTCTGTGCATTTACCGTAAATCTCGCAATACGGGTGCACTTTAAATATAGGATTAGCTGGAACTTTGTCCAATCAAAAACGAGGGACAGATTGTTTCAGTGAGTTCTTGACAGTGACGGACATTTGTTGCTAATATGATACAGCCTTTTTTTTCTTTTCCCCAAAAAGTAGGCTAATTGTTTACTTATTGCCATTATTCACAGACATATCTCCTTGTATATAGATGCACAAGTGTTTAAATGCATTGAGATAGCAAGTCTGAAACACAGAACCCCACCCAGCCCCACACGACGTCGTTGTTCATCACCATGTTTCACTGTGGACATCGCCAATGTGCAGTTTGATACACATCGCCCAACCCTAACCTACAGCCATGGCGCTTGCATGGCTAAAAAACACTCAACCTTAACAAGCATTTTTAAAACTTCCTGCATGTTTTCAGACCCAAAGGAAACCCACTTGCTCATGAAGAGAAAAGGCAGACTCTGCATATAAGGGCCTAAGCTATAGCTGCTAGATTAAGAACCTAGACCATTTACCTTTGAGATGTAAAGTTAGCCTGTGGTCATATCTAAAATTAATTTTTTGAATAAAAAATTATTTATCATTCTTTACAGAGGGACATACTGTATATGTATAAACGAGACAAAGAGACTATATCAAACACAATTCTTTACTCTCTTTTTTCTATTTGACTATAGCTTCAGTTGAGAGACACTGTTGTCCTTGAGAGAAATTCTAGTTGGCTCTGTAATATGTTGGCAGCCAGGTTCACCTGCAGCTCTTTCAGCCCATGTGTCAGAGGCTCGTGGACAAAGACTGCCAACACAAAAGCAGCTTTGTTAAGGGAACAAATGTGGGAGAAATGTTACTGGGCTAAGGCTAAAGGAAGGAAATCAATAGTCAAGTTGCTTTATATTCCAGTCTAGGCCCTCTAATTTTGTTATTCCAGTTAGAATTTTCACCGGAAATATTTCAGATATACTTCTCTGGTGGTGAAAGTGATCAGATAGCTTTTCGTTGTTCAAAGGAGAAGTCTGTGGTTGAAATGTGGTTTGGAGAAGACTGGCTGTGTGATGTCTTTATAAGCCTCTTGCAGAATGTTGTTTATTTTCCAGGACTGTAGCCTAGTTTCCACTGAACGGTACAGTTCGATTTGGTATGGTACGGTTTGTTATGGAACCTAACCTAACCCTAAATCTGGCCTGCATTTCCACTGCCGACTGTACTCTTACTTGGTAAATGCCGGACAGCGATACCCGCGGCAGGTATGTAAGACATATTGTGCAGTTATTGTGACATCGTAGCAGTGTGACACAGTGTAGCTAGCAAATACATTCAATGAAGAGGAAGAAAGTGACAAAGTAGACAAATAGCCACAATGGAAGACGTCCAGCAGTTTATGTTCTCTCTCCACACTTACCGAGGAGATAACAAATGGTGGGTATTGTCCCTTCGTTCCAAATCGCATAGTCTTTCTTTTTACAATACTACATAGTACGTACGTAGTTTGCATGCAGTATGCATACAATTGGCTATTTTTCAGCATACTGCATTTGACCACATGTATTGGGACATCCTAAATCTTTTTGTGTCATACACTAAATACAGGGACGTAATGGGTTGGAACACAGCCTGTGTTTGTCCTTTTAATACCCCTGTTGCACGAGAATTAGGATTCGGTTGACCAATCAACGAACTGCATAGTGTGTAGCTCCACCCTCTTGGGACCGCTTGGTACCCCAACGAAAGGCTGACCAGAATAGGTACGGTACGGTAATTTGGGACCTACCTTTCCCAACTTTTGATAGTGGAAACACAAATAATTGCGTGCTGTAGTGTACCAAACCGAACTGTACCACTGTGAGTGGAAATTTAGGCTTATGTAAAAACTAATCTTGGATGTTCTTTTAAACTAAAGATATCTGAATGTTATTATGTGCTGTGTGTTTACTGGATCTGGAACTGCATGCTAGAGTGAAGCTCTTCAAGAGTTTGAAACTTTTATTTTAAGAAATGCTACATGATTATTTTTATGTGTTTACATGACCTTATCAGTGCAGTTGCCATGTGACAGGCCTTATGTAGAGTTTAATTGAGGGGGAACCCATGTATTGCTTCAAGTTTCTCTTCCGTCTTACTTTGGTGACAGAAAACTGTAAACAGTTTTGTCTGTTGGTAAAGAATTATTTCCGCCTAAGAACTAATTGAATGTAGGGTTGTGGTTTCGGATGGGTGAATAATTAATCTGTTGTCACACAGTGGAATGGGAATTTCATTGGTGTCAAAGATTTAGTGTTATCTTTTAATATTAAGGGACTTCAGACATTAAGAGGTGTTTTTGCAGCTGTTGGGGTCACCGTGTGTCCCATTGTTATGCGCTGTTTATTTTCTGAGTAGAATTAAAGCAGCAATCTCACAAAGGAGGCCCACAGTGACTTCACAGCCATTCTGGTTTGAACTGGATAAAACAAGGCCTGTTTGCTGTGATCACTTGGCCAGCTCTTCTCCTTCATCCTTTTCCTGTAAGTAGGGGATAAGTCAAGCAGACAGGGAGATGCAATTTTCTATTACAAAGGTAGCAAACGTATAAAGATCATGATATTTGGATATTAACTACAAGATTGGGTTCATCCACATCAAACTTTCATTCCATGTTACACCTTAGTCTTGGATTAACCTTAAGCTTTGTGAGAAGTTGAATGAGAGAAAACTGCTTAGATTGCTGTATTTCTTGCGTTACTCACAATGCTGCCTAAAGAAGTAGTGTATATGGGCGCCTGGGAGTGTGTTAAAGTATTGTGGTTTACTTGATATACTGGGTCAGCAGCTTCGAACTCACTTGGTTTCACTTCCATTTTGCCAGTGGAGTTGTCCTGTCAAGATCAAGTAAATTCATTTTAGAATCTCCACTCAATCTGATCATTCATTCTGTGTACTCTAATGAAGACAACCCATTTGATACAGCATATCAGGTAATAAGAAGCAGTCATTCATCTTTGTATTTTTTTTATTTATATAATGACTGCTGCTCTTTGTGTGCTACTAGTTTGGTAACCCCACACTTGACCTTAAACATGCTGACTGGGCTGCATGCATGATGACCATTATTGACATTTGAACTTGTTTAGATCCCTCGGGAATTGTTTTCTTGCATTCGTTGCTCTCAACACAAAGAGGCTGGGGATGTCCTTGGGAATAGGTTGTCAATTAGTTTATCATCAGTACAATTATTTTCATAAGCAGTTAATAGCTTGAGTGATATTTCAAGCAAGTACTTTAAATAGTTGCTGTTCTGATCTGCTAAAAAATTGTATATATGTAGCCGGCCTGCTGCTGCTTCGGCTAATTCTGCGTTGTGTAAGGAACGTGAGTCGGGACAACTGCTTTCTTGCCAGCCGAGGGAGTCTTTATTTTTCTCTCTGTGTTCAAACAACATAAACCAGCACGGCCGGCCATTAAAGATGTGCATCACACATGAACTACTCTCTCTTCATCATGGCATATTGCCGACTGAAGAGGATAGCGCGAAATAACCAGAAAGTGACCTCGCGGTTTACAACAGAATCACACATCCCAAGGTATCAAAATAAAAGCTCTCAAAACAAATATACATTTATACAGAAGTGTGTAAAGGAAAAATAAATAAATTAAAGGCATAAAAGGATTATTGGTGAAATATAACTTATACACCGGTTACATATAGTCGGAGTGATGGTCGAGCAAAATCATTTATTTGAAGATGTCACTTTGGGCTCTGGGAAATTGAATTCAAAATCGATTTCTCGATTCAGTTCAAAAGACGATTTCAGGAACTAGTCCTGTCCAATGTGTGCTAAGAGGCGTTGTGGAAAATTATGGCAAATTAAAGTCCATGTCTTATCATTATATGTATTTTTTTATGTGAAGCTTGTAATGCTTGGCGGCAGCGAAATACATATAAAAAAACGCAGAAGATAGGAATCGCGAATTTAAATTTTTTTCACCCCTCCTAATCGTCTAATTGTTTCTCTATGGTCTCAAAAATACAGTCCAATGTGTCTTAAACTTCACATACTACCAACTAATTCCCTCTTTTCTCTTGTCTTTTTAAGATAAACCATCATGATTCCCATCACAGAGCTCCGGTACTTTGCTGACACCCAGCCGGCGTACCGTATCCTGAAGCCATGGTGGGACGTATTCACCGACTACATCTCTGTGGTCATGCTGATGATTGCGGTGTTTGGTGGCACTCTACAGGTCACGCAGGACAAGATGATCTGCCTGCCTTGCAAGTGGGTGGTCAACAAGTCCTGCGAGACCATGCCCTTCCCGAACATAAACGCCACCTATGCACCGGAACCCAAAGGCATACAGTATGACCTCGACCGTCATCAGTACAACTATGTCGACGCTGTGTGCTACGAGAACAAACTGCACTGGTTTGCCAAATATTTCCCCTATCTGGTGCTGCTCCACACCCTTATCTTCCTGGCCTGCAGCAACTTCTGGTTCAAGTTCCCCCGCACAAGCTCCAAACTGGAGCATTTTGTCTCCATTCTTCTAAAGTGCTTTGATTCCCCATGGACAACGAGGGCTTTGTCTGAGACCGTGGTGGAGGAGAGCGACCCCAAGCCTTTGGGAAAACAGAACGGCTCGATGGACAAGAAGGCATCGCTTGTGAGCGAGGACGTGGAGGCTAGCGTGCCCATGCTGCAACGAACAAAGTCCAGAATAGAACAGGGAATCGTAGATCGCTCCGAAACTGGAGTTTTAGATAAAAAAGAAGGGGAGCAGGCCAAGGCTCTTTTTGAGAAGGTGAAGAAGTTCAGGATCCATGTAGAAGAAGGTGACATAGTGTACCGTCTTTACATACGTCAGACCATCATCAAGGTGATCAAGTTTATACTGATAATTAGCTACACAGCCTACTACGTGCGCTACATACGGTTCAGTGTAGTGTGCTCGGTGAACATGCAGAAACTAACGGGGTACAGCACGTTCTATTGTGCTCACCCGTTGGCAACTCTTTTCAAGATTTTGGCCTGTTTTTACATCAGCTTGGTGGGGATTTACGGTTTCATCTGCATGTACACTCTTTGTTGGATGCTCACCCGCTCCCTCAAACGATACTCCTTTGAATCCATCCGCGAGGAGAGCAGCTATAGCGACATTCCCGACTTGAAGAACGACTTTGCCTTCATGCTGCACATGATAGATCAATATGACCCCCTGTACTCCAAGCGCTTTGCTGTGTTTCTGTCGGAGGTGAGTGAGAACAAGCTGAGGCAGCTCAACCTGAACAACGAGTGGACGCTGGACAAGCTTCGGCAGCGCATCACCAAGAACTCCCAGGAGAAGCTGGAGCTGCATCTGTTCATGCTCAGCGGGATCCCAGACACAGTCTTTGATTTGGTTGAGTTGGAAGTTCTCAAACTGGAGCTCATCCCAGACGTTACTATTCCACCAATCATCGCCCAGCTCTCCAACCTCAGGGAGATGTGGCTCTACCATACACCAGCTAAAATTGAGGCTCCCGCTCTCGCCTTCCTGAGAGAGAACCTGAAATCTCTTCACATCAAGTTCACAGATATCAAGGAGATCCCACTGTGGATCTACAGTCTGAAGAACCTCTGTGAGCTGCACCTCACCGGGAACCTGAGCGCTGCCAACAATCGCTTCATCGTCATCGATGGACTACGGGAGCTCAAAAGGCTCAAAGTGCTGAGACTGAAGAGCAACCTGACCAAGCTGCCGCAGGTGGTGACCGACGTGGGTGTGCACCTCCAGAAGCTCTCCATTAATAACGAGGGCACCAAGCTGATGGTGCTCAACAGCCTGAAGAAGATGGTCAACCTCACAGACCTGGAGCTTGCTCGCTGCGATCTGGAACGCATTCCACACTCCATCTTTAGTTTGCACAACCTGCAGGAGATCGACCTGAAGGACAACAATCTGAAGACCATAGAGGAGATCATCAGCTTCCAGCACCTGCACAGGCTGGTGTGCCTGAAGCTGTGGTACAACCAGATCGCCTACATCCCCATACAGATCGGAACCCTCACCAACATGGAGAGGCTGTATCTCAACAGGAACAAGATCGAGAAGATCCCCAGCCAGCTCTTCTTCTGCCGCAAGCTGCGCTTCTTAGACCTGAGTCACAACAATCTGACCAGCATCCACGCTGATGTCGGCTTCCTCAATAACCTGCAGTACTTCGCTGTGACGGCAAACAGGGTAAGAGGCAAAAGTTCCCTTAAATTGTCCCTAGTCTGATTTTTTTTTATTTAAAGGGAAAGCTTGTCTTATTTCATAGCTTCTTAAAACCACCCCTTTATCTTTCTGTAATGCCTGAATAAGATTATTTCAGAAGGCAGATAAGGAATTTACAAAGGTCAACGCTTATACATGCTGAGATGTTCATAGACAGTTGGGAATTATGGCTTTAGAGATGAACACATTGACATCGTTTTGCAGCTGTATTGTCAACAGATACTTTGCTGTTTGTTTCTTAGGTCAATCTAGGTAAAACTTCAACTTGAGTTCAGAAAGGTTGACAGCACTGACATCATCTTACCTGTCTTCTTATCTGGTTTCCAAAGACTGAACTAAAAGAAAGCTTGATACAGTTGCAGACAGCAGTCCGTTTAAGCTAACTGTGTTGGATACAAGCCCCTCTGTGTAGAATGAAGCACAGGTTACTATGGTTACTGCCAAGTCCATTTTGTTTGTTTGTTTGCTTTTTTTCTTTCCTGGACGGTTAGGGTTTCACATTTATACTATTAGGCCTATTGGTATTTTATTCTCTTGGACCAGGGTTATGGTTCTTTCTGCATGGTTTACTTCTTGCACTTTAAACAGTGTAAACTAGCCTCTTCCATTTATAAAGAAAAAAATTGCTGATAAAAATGGTTCCCGTCTCCTGTGGCCTTCCTGAGGAATACTTATCAATTTCAAACCAAACTAATGTGCTATATTAAGGATGTTGTTAACTTTACTTGAAAATATTACCTTTCATATTTTTAGGGCTGTGTTTGCCCCATTACAATCATGGCTGGCTTAGTAAAATAGATAATTTCAATCCTAACCCTAAAATGCTGTTTATTTGATTCACACTGCAGGAATTTCATTCTGTTCACTGTTGAGGAATGAGAAAATGGCACGCTCTTTTTTTTCACTCATTATGTTTTTTTCACATAAGGCTACTATAACTGCCGTTTTACTGTGTTTGTTTGTGTAGTTGGTTGCACACTGAAAATAGGTTCCAGCAGGTCTGTTTGCAGCCAAAAATAGCTCTAATGAAAGGGACCTTTCTGATGTCTCTCGTGTTTTCCTAGATCCTCTTTAGACCCTTAGCAGCACATTTACAATTCAAATGAGATGCATAATACTAATACTGTTTTCAATTGTTTATTGTAGAAGTGATTTATGTGGACATCAATGAATAGAGATTTGTTTCCCCCTCTTAAGAAGCAGTTGCAGGAACAGTAGCACATATTGGCTTCAAGCGGACACAATGGTTTTAAATGATTCATTGACACATTTTTATTTTGTGTTTCCTATTTTAAGTGTCCTAATTACGATATGACTTTATACCTGCAAGGCAAGGAAAGTTTATTTATACAACATGAGTCAGACTCAAGGCAATTCACAGAGCTCAACAGGGGGCATAAAAATACATTAGAAATGTAGACATAAGAAAATATTGAGATTGCATTTAAGACAAAAATCAGATGAATAAAAGAAAAGAAAAACACGCAAATAAAAAAATGTACAGGTTAAAGTCTTGACAGCATTTCTGAGTCAGCCTTTAACGATCACTGTCGACTCACACACCCATCATTCTTCTGCCTTTTGTCCTCTCCACACTTTCAGATCGAGACTTTGCCCCCGGAGCTGTTCAAGTGCAAGAAGCTTCGTACTTTGAATCTGGGCAACAACTGCCTGCAGACGCTGCCGTCGCGCTTCGGGGAGCTGACCGGCCTGACCCAGCTGGAGCTGAGAGGGAACAGACTGGAGTGTCTCCCCGTGGAGCTGGGTGAGTGTCGCCTGTTGAAGAGGAGCGGCCTGGTGGTGGAGGAGGACCTGTTCAACACGCTGCCCACAGAGGTCAAAGAGCAGCTCTGGAGGGCCGATAAGGAGATAGCTTGAGCCAAAAACCTCCTGTGTGAAGAGCTGCAGTGGAGAGATCTTTGATTGGAGAAAATTACACAAGCAAATCTTGTAAGAAATGTGTGTGGGTGTTGGGCTCACAAAAAGAGGTATCTTGTTGTTTAGTTGGTGCTTGGGGCTTCCCCTTGAAAAAACCTATAAAACACAAATGTCAAAGTTCAACACATCCAAGGATATCTCTTTGGAAATCACTTGTTTCATTGTCGCCAAGGGGAAAAAATCACATAACCAAGCCCGGTGGCAAACGGTTGTTCAGTAATGAGCCTTTTTTTTGTAATAGAATCCTGAATATAAAGCTGCAAATATGCAAGCGGGTGATGCCAAATATGCATGCCACAGCAGGACTTTGCTGAAGCAAACCTGTTCATTAGAGAGAGCAAAAACAAACGGAACTGTTGGCACGATTGAGCCTTGCCAGTGAGCTAAATGTGCCCACTATCCCTTCGCTGCTGATGATAGGACATGCACCAATTAAACATGCTCAAAGCAGTGTTTGCCTGATCTTCCTCTGGCCTTGAGACTCAACATTTAACTTTTTAAAATGTCCAGGTTAAATGTGTGGTTATGGTGCAGAATACTGGTAGATGTTAGTTTGTTGAGACATGTTTGGCTCTGTTATTTCTTCACTCTTTGTTGCTTTGAGGCATCTTTTTATGTGAATAAAATGACAAAGATGAACAGCTGAACTCACAGCTTAGGCCTTAACTCAAAGGACTGGTGAAATGACATTTTACAGGAAAGCTGTCAAATAATTAACTGAGACAAAATGGGGAACTAAATCTACAGTACAATGTCTAAGTACCCTGCAGTTGTTAATTTATAACGTTGGCCTGTGTGTCAGGGGATTCCTTAGCTGTGTGTGAGTGAGCTGTGGTGGAGAAATGCTCCATTCTTCTTGGACTGTTTATTTCGCCTCACTAAACACTGTGTGTTGAGGCATGTGAAAACGGGCTTTACCTTATTTTGCATGACTCACATCACTCACATTACTGGTGTGTCCAAATAAGGTATGTGAGATCGATTGTGATGGGGCTTTTGAACCAGGGTCAATCATTTATTTTGATACATAATTTGGTACTTTCAAAATGTTACCACACGTTGGTATCAAGCTTTGGCCTGGGGGAAAAAGGTTGTTGTATTGTGATTGTGATTCAACATTCAAGTGACGTGATCAAAATCAAGTGAGTGACTGAATGCCCCATATTCTTCACAAACATTGATTTGTTGGTTTGTACTTGTTATTTGAAGTTTCTCATGAAACATATACCTGCCGTCAAAGGTCTCAAGTGACCTTTGTCCAATTGAAGGTTTTATAGACTAGATTGTAATTACACAAGGCGTGCGCTTGCTGACATGAAGTTGGCTGTCCCCGTAGTGACGTTACAGGGTCACAAACATTCAGAAAACTTTAAACATATGTCTTTAAACATATGCAAACTTGCACAACACAAATCATTCAACCAGTAGATGACATAGACACATGACCAATAAAACAAGGAAAAATCAAGGTACCTTTTGATTTGCTCATTATGATTTTGAATTATGAGACCTTAAGAGGATTTTTACCTCTGTGGCACAGGACAAGTCTTACCTATCTGCCAGGTTCTGCCAGTCAAAAGTGTTGTTGACTCAAGTGCATAGCTGTTTGTATGCTAGCCCTTCTTGTTTATCACTCTCAGTTTACTCTAGGGAAAAGTGGACATTTGCTTTGTTTATCCGTTCGAGAGCAAAATGAGGCCCAACAGGAAATTACAGAGCAAAGGAAACCTACACAAGGGAAACATTTATTCACAGAGGAGTATGCAGAATATGTGATTTCCACATCCATGGTTCCAAATTGGTGCAGCATGCTTTGTCTGCTTGAAACACTTTTCTTGTTAAGACTTTGGATTTAATAGCATAATTTGGAGTTACCCTGCTATGTTTACTCCAGCCAGGCATCTCATTGCTAATATGGCCTTACCTTTTACAAGCTGCGTGCCCCTGTTAATGATCACAAACATTGTGTTCTTTTTTTGTTCATGTGTTGTAAAATGTATAGCTGAAAAATGCTATAACGTCTTTGTTTCATACATATCAGTTGCATGGTATGTGGTCTTATTGTTACCAGCTGTTTCTTTTTGATAATAGCCTCTCTTTCTTTCTTTCTTTTTTTACGATATTTAAGGGAAGTCTTACTGTAATAGGACAATTGCACCTTTGTTCACAGTGAATTTTGTTTCACTGAGGCTTAATCCAAATGCCCTTGAAGGGGTCATTAGTAAAAGTTCTCCCCTACGCAGTCCTGCTCTGAAAGAAGAGCCTCAGTCTTGAATGTGTTGACTAGCAACAGGTTTCAAAGCTGGAAGCAAAGGTCACAGACAAAATGTGAGCAAAATAGGAACACATTACACCAGGGAGAGGCAGTTATTCAAAGGAAATCTTAGCTTTTCCAGCGTCTATAACATTATCAAATACAAAAAAAAGTTTTAAGTTATATGTATGTCCACCTTGATATGTTTGCTCTGGTTTCATTGTTTGTGGTTCAAAGAATGAGAAACCACATAGGGACCTGTTGGACAACAACATCTTAATACAAGCAGGCAAGTTATTACGGTACTAGCACTTTAAAACAGCAGAAGAATATATCCTAATGTGCACTAGCTGGCCATATATGGACAAGTTGTTGGAGAACTTTTGCGTCACTCCAAGGTAAATTTGATATTGTTTCATCATGGCGTATTGTAGTGGTGCAGTGCAGCTGTCGGTGCTGCTGACTCTAAAAATCCCCCCTCCTGCACTGCAGCATCGAGTGTCAAATTAGGACATTAAGATGATGCCTGTCAGTTATCTTGTGAAGTGTGATTTGGTGGTCATGTGCTTACAGGTTGGAATATTGCATCTAAATATACTTTTTTCATCCAAAAAAGGTCCAAAAAAGTTCTGACCTCCATCTTATCTATATTACCCTTAAAATCTCCTCGTAGATCTTTCTCAGGGCATCACTGGGATGTCATCCACACCTTTGAATTAGCTAGATTTGCCACGTACATATTGTTCTATTTATATGTCTGGCCTTTCTCCATGTCAGCTCTATCATGGTTATTCTACGTCAGCATCATGACACATCTGTAGTCAGCCAAATGCTTCTGGCTCTCACTTTTTCCTGCTTACATTTGGATTCATTTCCACTTATGCTTTGTCACTTCCCTTTGAGTCACAAGAGGAGCACATTTGAGCAGCAGCAGGCAGCCCCACTCCCTTTCCTGCGCGTCAGGGTCGGTGAAGGTCTGAGTGTGGACCACCTAAAGGAGGAAGTTTGCGTGACTACGTGACTTCTCTCATGCTAGCACTTTAATTAGTAACATATCGGAAGCGTCCTATTCTAATCCAAACACATTAAATAACTCCAATGAGTGTTTTCAAAAGTTGTTTTTCTTTTCATTATGTACAAAAACGCCAAAACCATTTAGCTTTGAACTTTTTGCCAAGTGTCTCATGAATGTTTTTCGTACGGAATATGGAAAACAATCTTCTGTTTCCATGTGTATGTAAGCCTTAATTAGTGTAGTTTGTTTGAGGCAGAATGATGGACACTCCGGCCATCTTCCCAAAATCACAACACCGGATTTCACATCTGAACAGAAACAACTCCTGACAATCTAACATACTGTAAATGAAGGAGAGCCCACCCTCCAGTGTGGGCATTGTGTGTGTGCAACAGTACAGATCCTCCTGTAATATGAAACGTGTACATTTCTGGACAGTCACATACCATTTCACATGAATCCAAAAATATTCAAAACAACTGCCATGATTGCATTGCGTTGACATCTAATCTCTACCTAATGTATGCCATTTTTATCGTATTTACTATGAAGGATTAATCAATCTCTGTATTCTGATGCCTGTAGATCGGGGATATATGAAAGCAGTTTGTTGGTTATCTTTTTTTCAGGGGGGGGGGGGGGGGGTGTTCACATCCATTTCAATCAGCAGCATGAGTTTGTTGATGCCTAACTTTACAGCCATACGGAAAGCCACACCCACATAACCCCCTTAACAGCAATCACTGTTGAATATAAACTGTAAGCTGGATGGACAAACTTGTCAGCACCGTCTGTATCACACGTGACAAGGCCTTTATTAATGAATTGTTGCCAAGTGGACTGAACTCTGGCTTTTTAAGCGGGACGTCTGTAACAATGGACAACTGAACTTTGATTTCCTAATGTTCAGAGTTCAGACCCTACTTTTGTACCATTCTGACACGTGATAATAAAATAAACACTTAACACTAAACTACTGTTGCAACAAGTGTTAATTTGTCATCTGATGGATGGTTTGCTGATAATTGTGCTTGTCTTATAAGGAAAATGAATATATACTCAGTGTACAATAACTACACTGAGTATATCTCATGTATATCACCAGTAATGGTGGTCCCTGATGGTCAGACACATTTTTTTTCTTTCTTTTTTTCTGTATCAGCATTGTAGTAACAATATAGAAATTAGCATGTTATTTACACTTACCAGCATTTGTTTCATCTAGGCAGTGGTGGAGGAAGTAGTAGGTAATTAACCAATGCTAAAGAGTACTCTATAACAAGTAAACTTTGTATTGAAAATGTTATGTAAACGTAAGTAGTATTGGAATTGTTTTAGGTAATGCATCAAAAGTACTCATAATGAATTGGGAGGGGGAGGGGGGAGGTCCTGTGGGCGAGAAAACTGTATTACTGTTGTAGTTGGTCATGGTTGGTCATAGAACTATTTTATATACTGTATTATATTCTAAATAGGCCTATCAGTGTATCATAATTTATCTTTTAAAGTGATAAAAAAGAGCGAAAACTACAACATTTGTCTCTAAAGTGTAGTAGAGTGGAAGTATACACCGTGTTCCAAATTATTATGCAAATTGGATTGAAGTGTCATAAACTTTACATTTTTTGTTTTTCAAATAAACTCATGTATGATATTGTGTCTCAGGATGCCTTGGATCAATGAAATTAATCTCATACACCTGTGATAATTAGTTTGCTGCGTGGGCCCAATCAAAGTAAAAACTACTTAAGAAGGACGTTCCACATTATTAAGAAGGCCACATGTTTCAAACAATATGGGAAAGAAAAAGGATCTCTCAGCTGCCGAAAAGCGTCAAATAGTGCAATACCTTGGATAAGGTATGACAACATTAGATATTTCACGGAAACTAAAGCGTGATCATCGTACTGTGAAGAGATTTGTGGCTGATTCAGAGCACAGACGGGTTGGTGCAAATAAAGGCATAATGAATAAGGTTTCTGCCAGACAAATTCATCGGATTAGGAGAGCAGCTGCTAAAATGCCGTTACAGAGCAGCAGACTGGTATTTGAAGCCGCGGGTACCTCTGGAGTCCCGCGAACCTCAAGGTATAGGATCCTTCAGAGGTTTGCAGTTGTGCATAAACCTATTATTCGGCCACCCCTAAACAATGCTCACAAGCAGAAAAGGTTGCACTGGGCTCAGATATACATGAAGACTAATTTTCAAACAGTCTTGTTTACTGATGAGTGCCGTGCAACCCTGGATGGTTGGATGGATGGAGTAGTGGATGGTTGGTGAATGGCCACAATGTCCCAACAAGGCTTCGACGTCAGCAAGGAGGTGGCGGAGTAATGTTTTGGGCTGGAATCATGGGGAGAGAGCTGGTCGGCACCTTCAGGGTCCCTGACGGTGTGAAAACGACCTCGGCAAACTATGTTTATTTTCTGACTGACCACTTTCTTCCGTGGTACAAAAAGAAGGACAGTGCCTTCCGTAGTAAAATCATCTTCATGCATGACTGCAAAGAATACCTCTGTGTCATTGGCTGCTATGGGCATAAAAGGAGAGAACCTCATGGTGTGACCCCATCTTCCCCTGACCTCAACCCTATTGAGAACCTTTGGAGCATCCTCAAGCAAAACATATATTCTATGAGGTTGGGAGGCAGTTCATATCAAAACAGCAGCTATGGGAGGCTATTCTGGCATCCTGCAAAGATACTCAAGCAGAAACTCTCCAAAAACTCACAAGTTCAATGGATGCAAGAATTGTGAAGGTGATATCAAAGAAGGGGTCTTATGTTAACATGTAACTTGGCCTGTTAAGATGTTTTTTGATTGAAATAGCTTTTAATTTCACTAAATATGACCTTCACATTCTGCAAATTCAACAAATGACCATTTTTATTTCTTTACAACTTATACAATCTTTTGAAACTCTGTTGTGCATAATAATTTGGAACAGTGCATTTTGAGTTTTTTATTTTTGAAAAAAATACCGTTATCATTGGGAGGTTTGTTCAATAAAATTTGAATCATACTCTAACGGTTGATGACTTGAAAATTATACTGACTGTCATTTGCATCGACTATTTGGGAAATTCTGATAAAAATATAATATGCATAATTATTTGGAACGCACTGTAAAGACGCATGAAATTGAAATAGGACGACTCAAGTAAAGTACAAGTACTTTAAATCTATACTTGTGGCCACCGGAGGGCGCTGTAGTTCATGTATGTCTACAGGAAACGACACGAATGACATCTAGCGGCCATGCGGGGCTACTACAGCACTGAGTATAGATTACAGGCCTCTTTGCTGCAGCGAAAGAGTTAAAGGTCCAAAATCCTATTACTACTGTCCCATTCGGTTAATGTTACACTAATGCATTTGGATTTGGACATGTGTCACATGGTCGGAAATCAGTGCCTGCATATTGAGTGTTACAGTGTAACCCGGATGATACACACCGTCTCTGTCTCTTGAGCTGGAGCTCTTCGATCAACAGAGCACCATGGATTTTATGACAGATCGGGATGTACAGAAGGTGAGAATTACTGTGCATTCAACTAAAACACGACTGTACATTGAGCTGCCTATTGTAAACGGTTATAGGCCTAATATCCTGCACTTTATAGGAAACTTCAACTTCAACTTATTTTTTTTATTTTTTTTTTTGCAAACGCTGAAACACAATAGGCTACCGTCAATGTGACTATATTACGTCGTGAGGACTGCAACACTCTTTACTGTTTCTCCGTCTACTGTAGCCTAGCATATTCCTGCAAGCTATCGTTTATAATGGAGTTGATATGTGACAGCAGCAGGCTACGTGTGCTGAAGTACACATCGAAGCCTCATAATTACATAACATGCTGCAGCCACAAGTGGTCGATCAAAGGTGGTCTTCTGCACGACAAAAATGCTCAATTATTCTCGCTGGGTAAACAAACAGAAAATCTGCCTTCAAGAGTGCATTTTGAACTGAGACACTGAAGATATTCACTATTTTAGTCTCTTGTCTCTCCTCTTAGTGTGAACATAAGCAGTGACATAACTAGGAGGACATTAATATTAAAATCAAGAACCTCATACAAGCAAGTCACTATTGCATTTAAGATAGAGTCTGCAAGACTATATATAATTCAAAAACATATGCTAAAAATGCTTCATAATAATAATGAGTGGAAACATACTAAATGGTTAAGTAACCAATTAATAATAAAATATCCTTTTACTATATGGTTGGACTCTTTGTGTAAAAGTGGATTGTGGAAACATAGGCTACATAAAAGACCTTGTCCCAGCTCCTAATCTTAAACTACATGATTTACACAGAGTAAAATGTTCAAACCCAAGGTGAGCCCTTTCCCCTCCCTCTTGACAGTACATGGAGGATGGCTATGTGGTTCTGGATGGGCTGCTGAGCCCTCAGGAGTGTGACCAGCTGAGGCAGAGGATGTCAGAGATAGTGGAAGAGATGGACGTCCCCGCTCACTGCCGCACAACCTTCTCCACCTATCATGACGAGCAGCTCAAAACACAGGTGACCAAGATCATGATGTGACAGCAGGCTGCTCCTACATAGTTCAGCCTCATTACATAACACTCTGAGATGATGAATGAGTCTTAAACAATGTCAGCAGTCAGTGACTCATGCATTTATCCCACCATATTCCTTTTTACATGCTTCCCATCATATTTCGCTTAAAGATGCAGGTAAGGTTCCCACCTATGTCTATTAAAGGTGGAGTCAGCCATTGTTTCTAGAGAAAGGTTGTTGTCAAAATTACTTTTTGTCAAATTCAGTGAATATCTCCATAAGATTAGCTACCTGTCCGTACTATGTGCGTGCTGAAAAAAAACCCAGTGTTAAAACACAGAGCCTTTACAGGTGCCCGTTGCTAGCAATGGTGGGCCACCTTTGTTTACATACCACTTTGTTTACATACCTTTTTATGATCCACAGGCAGTGGATCGTGAGGAGATATTATTCACTAATTTTGACAAAAAGTGATTTTGACAACAAGCGTTCAACAATATCGCTTACTCCTCCTTTAACTGAAGAAAGTCTGTGTGTTTCCCCGTCATAATCAGGTCCTTGGGTACATTCATCCCCTTACAGTGTTTACCTCAACCCTAAATGTCCTTCCTCTCTGGCCAATAGCAAACTCTTGTGTCAACAGTCTAGTCTGAGTCAGTCTCAAATCATTCCCCACTGGATCAGGTGATTTGACTGTGAACCTTTTGACCCTGCAGGGAAACGCTGACTATTTCATAACCAGTGGAGATAAGATCCGCTTTTTCTTTGAGAAAGGAGTTTTTGACGACAAAGGTGAGCGATTTCCGTCCAGCATGTGCATTATTTATTATTATGTGCCAAAAAGAATTGCTGGGTAAAGCATTTCTCCTCCTGCAGGGGACTTCACTGTACCAAAACAGCGCTCCCTAAACAAAGTTGGACACGGTAAGATTTAACTAATATCATCCCCCTGATGTCACAAACAAAAAGGCCTTTTCATGAAGTCCATAACTAAATTCCCATGATTTTGTCTTTCAGCGCTACATGCCTACGAACCACTGTACAAAAAGCTTACACATTCACCCAAAATGCAGGTGAGTGAGCTGTTGAATAATTTATAAAAACAACATACTGAGGCACAGAATAACCAACTCTCAAATTATACATTGCTCTCTTAGGGCGTAGCGAAGAAGCTGGGTCTTGTGAGTCCTGTGATACTGCAAAGCATGTTCATTTTTAAGGTAAAGCCTCAAAGTCTATCCATGTATGTAAATCATTATAGTGTATATTGGTAGTTTGGGATAATATATCAGTAATCTTTCTCTCTCCTGCAGCAACCAGGGATTGGTGGGGAAGGTAATAAAATAAAATAAAATACAAATACAGAAATATGTTCAAATGCCTCATGCATTAACTTTAAAATGTCCATGAAATATCCTGGTAGCAGTTTTGTCTGTTTCTTAGTGACACCACATCAAGACGCCACCTTCCTGTATACGGAGCCCCTGGGCAGAGTCATGGGGGTGTGGATCGCCCTGGAAGATGCCACTGAAAACAATGGCTGTCTGTGGTTTATCCCTGGTACACAGAATAGTAAGGTCAACGTATAGCTAACCTTGCACTGTTTCATCAAAACACTGTTTACAACAATCATCTTCGGATTACTATCTTGTCTCCATCAAACTGTATGATTTGTTCCGTCAAATAATATTGTTTTGCACATTGCACATAGTTTTGCATTAAGTTACATCCCACACCTATTTCCCAGGTGGCATTTCTCGGCGTATGGTGCGTACCCCAAAGGGCACCTATCCCTTGACTGACTTCACTGGTCGAGAGCAGGCCTACGATGACAAGAAGTTTATCCCTGCACCTGTTAAAAAAGGTAATTCACCTGTTTGGACAACAGACATGTGATTGAGGTATTAGTGTTTTCAAGCAGGGTCTGACTAAAGCTGTATTGGGGATATACAGTATGCTACCAGCGAACGTGTAGAAGCACAGGCATTGGATATGCATTCAGAGAGTCTGCGCCCATTTCAATAAAGTACCTCATGTACTGAAGCAATGAGTCATTTAAAGAAATAGTTTGCTCTTTTTTTCCTAAATATGCTCTTTCACTTAAATATTCAAGAGTGTTGGGACTATGTCAAGAAATTGTCCCATTAAAAAATCCCCCCTTTATAACACACATGGTCATCTTAACACTTTGGTTTTGTACAAATTAAACAATCAAGATAAAACATGTTAGATTGTGAACTTTGGAGGTGCTGGTAGGTGGATTTTGTTCAGCTGTTGCCAGTCTTTGTGCTAAGCTGTCATACTATATGTTCTGTATAGACATGTGTAGTATTAATCTTTTCATGTAAGTCTGCATAAAAGGAAGAAAACATATTTCCAAAAGAAGAAATTACTCCTTAAAGTAACCAACAAAAAATGTATCCACAGCAATTTTGAAAATCAATTAAATGTCGGTAGAACTTATTCAGCAAAAATGCCAAACCATAAATAAGTACGAATTTGCTTGCTTTCATAAATCTGAAGTTGCGTGTTGTAGGGTTTCTGACAGTTGGTCAGATTAAAGAAGCCATTTGAAAACAAAGTCCTTGACAGGCATCTCATTTTGATTATATAATGATCAATTTGTTTAATTCATAACAAAAGCAGCATTAGTGCTTTGTAGCACCAAAAAAAAGCTCTGAGAGTTAGTCAGCCGCTGCAGATTTCAAACCAATCAATCCACTGCTGTATGTGTTAGGTGGTGTAGTGCTGATCCACGGGGAGGTGGTGCATCGCAGTGCAGAGAACACCTCTGAAGACTCCCGCCATGTCTACACCTTCCATATAATGGAGTCCCAGGACACCCGCTGGAGCCCCGACAACTGGTGAGAGTGCATTAGAGTTGGATTTGGCTTTGTGATGTTTATTCCAATTTTACATTGGAATCACTTGTCTTCAGCTGATGGGTGTCACAATCAGCTCATAGGGAGATCAATCACTATCCTGAGACATTAAAGTGATACTCCTATAGCCAATCTTTCATTATGAAAAGTAGAGGAGGATATGAACAATAGAGCAAGACTAATGTCACGTGTGCTGAACAGGGGCCACAAATTGCCATTGTGGGAATATAAAAATAAAATGCCAATTATATGTATTATAACAGTAAAAGTAGCAAACGTGGAGATGACTTGTCAAACTGACTTATATATAAATGCCCCCCAAAAATCTAAAACTTTAAAAAATATTTTTTTTTAATAACCTCAACAAAACTCAAGGTTTAACCCATCTGTCATGTTTCCACCTCTTTGGTTTCTTGAAGGTTGCAGCCCACGGAGGAGCTCCCCTTCCCACAACTCTACACCAAATGAAGGATTTTTTGGGGGTGTTTGGTGCTGCAGGCCTTGGAAATACACAAGATAATTTTTCCCCTGGGGAAGAACCAACATGTATGAACTGTTATTATAACTATGTTTTGTATCCAATATAACACCATCTGTTTCTCTGAGCCACATGAAGCCTGATCCAGAATTCCTTCAACAGCAACTTCAATACTGGATTAATGGTGACTAACTGACATATCTAATGAATGTATCAATATTTTTAAATTAGATTTTTTAATAGACCAGAAAACTTTTTGAATTTGAATAAAAAAATTGTTTTTAACCTTTTGACCAACGTTTCATGGACACTCTTCTATATAGCTGATATTTATAATTGCGTACTTCTTTGAGCAACATACTCACTAACCAGCATTAATCTTGCATTTATTCATATTTGTGTCAAAATGTGACATCAGATTCATATTACATTTTTTTTTTACAGACAACAATAAGCATTTCTATTTTTCAAGAATGTTCATTTTAGGATTCAACTTAAATGAAAAAACAACTAAAATGTATGTATGAATGATTTGTCAATGTTTGCCAAAGTGCAAATCACTCAGCCAATCACACACGTCCTGCTTCTCAGTCACCAAATGAGTATAAAACAGACCAAAAATACGAGGCATATCAATTTTATCATTCTTCTCTGATGCACTCAACATGCAATATTACATTTAAAAAAATGTAAGGATGTTTGCAAACATAACATACTTGTTGGATCATGCTATAAAGTGTTACAACGTAAAAAAACACCAAATAAGTTTTACATATCATTAAGTTTGAACCAAAGGCTGTTGATTAAATCATGCTGAAAACGAGTTTCAGGTTATAAAACCGAAGCATCCTCAAGTAAAGATGATGAAATGAAACCTGATGACATTTTTAGAATATTTCTATTATAAGCAAATATTCAATAATATGGATTTATTGTTGCTTAAAAAAGGAAAAATATGTTCACCGTTTTGGCCCAAAGCATTTCTACAGACTCCAAAACTTTCCAACTTAAAGGCTCAGTATCACAAAGAAAAGTTGATAAAGAGGTCCCATTAAACCTCAGAAATATTAAGCAAGACAATTTACCAAACAAAAACTATACCGTAGCATACCTCTGTACTGGTTGCAGTACTGGATTTCACATTAGTGTCATGCAAGAGCATTGTCGGTTTCTGCCATTATTGAAGTATAAATCGGCCCTTCTAAATAAGAGTTGAGAAGGGCTGTCATGCTTTCATCTACAATAGTAAGTCATGTGTGATAGAAAATATACTTCTTAAGGCAAACATTTTCAGCAGTAAATACTTCGTATTGCCATCGGGGAGGCAAAATAACTTAATAACAAAGACGTTTGATTAATAAAAAGACTTTCAATAAGCTAATTTTAAATAATGTTCTTCAAAGGCAATACAAAGGCATGTATCCATTTGGGACGAGATAGGACAACCTTGTGATCAAAATGTGCCATTTAGCAGCGCCTGTACCATCCAGAAAGTGTTTACTTTTTTTCAAACTTTGCTAAACTATATCCTGTTGCATATTTCAGGAGGAGGAGCCGCTGTCATTACAGACACGGTTCAAAGAACATTTAGCAACTCTTAACTAAACTCCTCTGTTACTTATTTTGAAAACAATCGTCTCATTTCCGAGAGCAACTGATACCAACATGACTTGTATTCTGAAGACGGCAGACTCAGATGTCATGCTGTCATCACGTCTGCTGCCATATAAAGTAAGGAGCAGATGTTTTCTTTCTTTCTTTAGTGACACATTGATTTGTTTACTCGGCTTGATGAAGCCGTCAGATTTAAATTATTCCTTTTTCTTGTGCTAAGGATAAGGACTCCCCTTATTGTTCAAGTCCACTGATTCCTAGAGAGACTTTTATTACTTATACTTTCATATTTGTTCACATTTCTTACACAATTTCACCCCTCCCCAAATTCACCATCTGCTATTGTTTGTGCCATCTGTCCGGTCAGAGCAGCAGCAGGATGAAGAGGTAGAGTGGGAGTAGGAGGTTGTCTATTTGGGAGGTGTAGGCTTCCAGCATGGCCACCAGAGTGATGGAGCCGACGATCCACGAGTAAGTGGAGTTCAGATTGATGCTGCCGTCAAAGATGAGAAACATTGCCACGGCGATGATCTGGGCGAACACGGAGGTTGCCGTCCCCTCCATGGTTTTCTTAGTGCCGGGCCAACGGATCTCCCCCATGGTGCTGCCAAACACTGACGCCACAGTGTCACCCACCCCCACTGCCAACACACCAGCGTAAGGCACCAGGCCGCCCACACCGGGGAGTATCCCTTTAGGGGAGCACGGCCCGGGGAACAGCCATATGGGCAGAGACATGCCCACTAACAGGTAGATGTGGGTCAGGATAAGTGGCCCAGAGTCCCGCTCATCTAAGAACAAGGTGAGTACCTGCCGGAGTAGCTGACCCACTGGCCTGATCCTAAAGTAACGCACGTACTCTAAGAACAAGAACACCGCCAGGCAACCCACGGATGCCACGTGGAGCAGCTGCCTGTCGTAGATCAGCCCCGGAACGTACGTAGCCACCACTATCAGGTGGAAGTACTTCCTGACAACCGTGGATGCCTGGTGCTTCTTGGACCCCGACTGGCGCTGGTGGTTCTGGTGCAACACGACAAGAGTTGCCACGACACCCAGAAACGCCCAGTACGCCAGAAGGCCGAGTCTCGTGTCGTTTAAAGTCACAAAGTCCAGCAGCCACATGATGGGGTGGCGGCCTATAAACAGAGAGAGCCACGGCATGAGGATCCCCAGAGCTAGAACCGCTGACATCATGTGGAAGAACAGCGACGACACCCAGGTCTCTGACTCCATGAAGCAGAAGAGCAAGGCAAAGAAAACGCCCAGCAAGAGGGAGCCCACCACTATGACGGGCAGGAAGTAGTTGATAGGGTCACCTTTGACCTCCGCCAGGTTCAGGGAGCGCTTGATCAGCTGGTTGACGATGAAGCTGATCCCCCCTACGATGAGGAGGGCCTCCCCGGGAGTGAAGCAGCGCGGCAGCAAGTAGAGAACGATCAGGCTGAGATAGACGAAGATCAACAACACCTCCAGGACCTCGATGACCTCGGACACCGTCATGGTCTGTTTGGTGGTGTAGAGGATGGCGCTGCCGGCCATGCCCGCGATCACACAGGTGTTGGTGGGCACGGGTCTGGTGACGCCCAGCGCGATCAGGGAGAGGAACAGAGCTAGCATCATGCCCGTGATGGTCACCACCATGCAGAAGCGCTCGAAGTAGACGTTCCCCGAGGCCAGGCACTTCTCCCTCAGCACCATGCCCAGCAGAGGCATCACCATGGAGGCCGGGACGATGCCGCTGTTGGACGAGGGGCGGAACTGGAACACAGCGCCCCCCGACTTCAGCAGACGGTCCCATTTGTGTTGAACGTAGAAGGCCTGGATGAAGAGGGCGATGCTGCACCAGGAGTGCTGGTTCCAGAGGGCCATGTGGACGCAGAGCACCACGGCAAGAACCACAGAGGATTCCACCAGCGCTGGATTGATCTGCATCATGGCTGAAGGGGTGACGGCTTTCATGGTGGGTGGTGGAGGAGAGACGGTCTGAACAGATGGTCTGCAACGATGAGGACCTTCTTCTGTCATTTCCTCTCTCTGTGACATCTCATCGTTCGCCAGGCATTTTTCACTTGCTGAAGATGTCTAAGGAAAAGAAAGGAACATTTTTAAATCAGCGAGTGGAGCAGCCCAAGTCAAAAATCAGAATCAAATCCAAAGGACCACTTAAGCACCATAGAAACGTGGTATACAAAGGCAAAAAAAAAAAGTAATGTCCGAGCAGGGTGTCTGCATTTGTTATACCAAACAAGCAAACAAAAGAACAACTAATATCATGCCTCATTGTGCCTTTCTTGCACCATATATAGGCCCATATACCTGCCTATCTAACCTCAGGTGCCCACGGCTTAACCCAGTAAACAACAAAACAAAACACTAGTTACGCAAAACTATATATGCTAAACACCAATAATAAATAGCTAAATAAATACCATCAACATATTATCTAAATAAAGCAAACATAAAATAATGAATCAAGTTATTCAACTTAAATGTACAACCAATAAATAGCCCAAACTGTAGAAATATAATGAATATAACAATGAATGAATAATGAATGTAAATACTTTGATTTCCTTCTTACTGAATCCAGCGGTTGTTTGACTGGGTTCATGAGTCATCGTCTTATTATCCTGACCGTGAACCTTGATCAAGCTTTATCTGCGTTCCATCATGAACTATGGCTACACTGAACATTCACCTAGTCAGTCAGAGATCTATCTTAAGCAAATGAATGAGATCCCTGGCACAAATACAAGCTCTTTCCCCATTAGCTGGAACCTTTTGTTCCAATTGGGGGTTGGACGGACTTCTTCAGCATTCTACTGAGGCTCAATCAGCTGTCGAGGTTGTGTCAACACTTGGGGGGCCACCCACATCTGAAAGGGGAGTAATTCTCCAGTCATATGTTACATGCCTGTTAAATGAAGGTCAGTCCGGGGGGCCAGCTCACCAGAAAGTGAGAAGAAACGCGTCCCCCACTCTGCGAGCCAAGGATGCTGCAACCTCGGAGAGCATCGAGCTAACGGCGAAATACAGCTGACTCCACTGAGTTTAGCTTCACGGCATACAGAGAGCACACTTGATGGTTGAATGGGTAAACAATCAACGTTTACAAAAACAAGTGTACGTACCACATATGTGCAGTGTTTTCCGGACGAAGGTGCGCTGTGATATGAGTCGGTGTCGTCCTTTTTTGACAGATTTCTTCCCTTTGTCAGCTGTCTCCGCACTCACACCCAGAAGGAGGGGGCCATATTTGACAGCCGGGTCACGTGGTACAACGTCATCCCGTAAAGGCGTGGTTTTCAGTTCTTTCTAAATAAATTATTTTAATAATATTGTAAAACTAGTATGTTCCTTAGAAATGTGCATACAGTGTATTAAATCTAAAAAACCCAAAATCTTTTTTAGATTATACATTTTTTTAATTGACCAATACCCTTATCTCTATTATCTATTCTGCTGATTCATGCTGTTACTCCTTATTGTTTGTAAATTATCTTATGTATATAAAAATAAAAGTATGAATTAATCCATAACTATTAACTGATTCAATATTTTTTTTAAAGTACTATGTCCTTAAAAATGTGAAATTTGTGTGTTCGACTTTTTTAGTTTTATTATTATTAGATGATGATGACATTTATTAGATGATGATGACATTCTCTTAAACTATAGTTGTTGAAGAATGTTGTGAAAATTGTCAGAAATAATTACTTCACTACAAAAGATGGCACTTTTGGTTGTTGTTCTGTTTTTATTTTTACAAAGGTGAAGGGCGAACATTCAGGTAAGGAGATATATAGCATTTGAAGATCATATTGAAATTGCCATTTTTACACTTGTTTATCCCTGTCTATTCTTTTTTTTTTTTTTTTTTTGCATTTTTATGCTTTTATTGACAGAGTTGAAATGGGGCAGAGAGGGTAGTGACATGCAGAGAACGACCGCGGGCTGGAATCGAACCCGGGTCCGCTGCTGGCCGAGGCCCATGGGGCCCTACCAACTGAGCTAAGGGCGCCCCATCCCTGTCTATTCTTAATTGGAGCAACTGTAACGCAAATAATTTCCCCCGATAAATCAATAAAGTATTTCTGATCTTATTCTGAAATGGTACAAAAAGAAAATTAAAAAACAATACTAAAAATCTCCAGAAGATGGCAGTTTACCATACAGTTTACCTGTAGAAGAACCAAAAGATGACGACGAAGAAGAAAGTGTCTACGACATGATGACGACAAAGCGCAACAACCAATCAGAGGGCGCACGAAGATGGCGGAATCGGAGCTCAGCGTTAGGTAGGCTGATGGCAACAAACTTTACTTTACGTTTCCATTGTTAAATAGTTTTTTCAAGTATTCACAATTAAGTTAACATGTATACACAGCATGTCAGCTTATTAAGTTATTTCTGCAGTAACATTCATGTCTGACGGGGTGTATTTTAAGCTGTTAGCACCACGCTAACTTAGCTTAGCAAGTGCTAGCAGTTACACATTTGAATGTGTCAGCCTCATCCACATGTCAACAAAAGCGTGTGGATTCCTCAACTATACCTCTGACTATTTAACTGGGGGAGGATCCGACGCTCGTGTTATTAATTGAATAGCCTCGCAGTTAGTTCCAGTAACCGCCAATGGTTAAATTTGACAAGGGAGAAGCTAACTGTAGTGTTTGGGTACAGAGTGTACAATGACTTCGTATGTTAGCTTTGATTATTTGAATGGGTAATATTACTCTTTGCTATTTTTCTGTTTGAAAATGGACCCATGAGTCGCTGTTATGCAGAGAATTGCATGCACTCTAATAAATACACCTCGGCCGAATAATGCATCCGCAATGTAACTTTAATTCTGGAGCTCTATGAATTACATTGTTTTAATAACTTATGTTTTGTGTCGTTTTCTGTACATTTCCTCCATTGAATAATGACCGAAACTAAATGAATAAGGATGCATCACTTGGTAGCTGCAATGAACTCGGTGAATAGTGCGTTCTTCCCTTAACACTCAGTAATGGCACTCTAAAACAAAATGGTTTTGAAGCACATACTTTATTTATTTAACATAAGACAGGGAATTTGACCCCCACAATGACAGATGTATGTCATCTCAGTGTCATTCCATTCTATTGAACCAAAATGTACTCGCGGATTCTAATTCATTTATAGTTAACTGTCTGTTTAATATACGTTGATATCAATTATTGCTTCTTTAAATAAAAACAATGTTTTGTTTTCAGGAGCTGCCGAGAATTATGGACCATACTGCTCGGAAGGTCTGCATTGCGAGAGCCGGTATGTCCTATTGCCACATGTTGTGACCTACCATTATGTATAATAGTGTGCAGCTACACAACATTTAACAGGTTTAATCAGTTCCCTTTAGTACTTTGCTTCTTGTGTGTAATTACTACATCCATATACTGTATTTGTTGTCCACTCACAAAAATATTATCGTTAAAGAAATTGTGATTTTTTTCTCTCTTCTTGTTCTGAAACTTCTAACGGGTACAGGCTCAGATTGAGGCAGAGCTAGACAAACACTGGGACAGACTGCATCAAGGACTCAGTTACTATAAGCCACCCAGGTATGTTACAGTCATTTTGTATCCTATCAAATACACTAATAATCATAACACTGGAAAAGCTCATTGTCAGCATCACTTGTTCTAGCTCATCCGCTGCTGGCAAAGTGAAGGACAACAAAGCTGTGGCTCAACCATTGAAGGATTTTGGTTTGAGGATCAGTAAAATTTTGGTAAGGGTTTGAAAATAAAACAAAAGTCTTAATCTGACTCACTGTCTTCATTTGATGATGAATTTCATTAAACAGATGTAATGCTTGAATGTTGTTTCAGGGTCTTGATGAGCAGCAGAGTGTGCAGCTTTTACAGTGCTATCTACAGGAGGACTACAGGGGGACACGTAATTCGTTAAAGGTGTTTGTTCACGTTTAATTTTTTAGTTGTGTCTGTAATGTTAGTAGACATGTATAGCATACACATAAGTACTCGGTTATATTGTGATTTGTCTGTAGTTCAAGGTCAGGATCACTTTTTTTGTGGAAGAAATAAGTCTTATTATAAAAGATTTTCCGATTGTGGCTAACAGAGTCTTCCTTACAGGTTGTTCTCAAGGACGAGCGACAAAGCCAGGCATTGCTGCTGAAGGTCAGTACAGAGATCTGCAGCCTGCAACACTTCGCTTCAGCATGACAATGACTTTTAAATATTTATATATTCATATTTAATGTGTGTTTGTGTGTGTCTCCACAGATTGCTGACTATTACTACGATGAGCGCACGTGTCTGCTCAGATGTGTCCTGCTCTTGCTGACGTACTTTCAGGATGAGCGACATCCCTACAGGGTGAGAAGCAGCTGGGTTTGGTTCACAGCAGAACATTTAAAGAACATATCTTCAGTCTCAAATTTTTTCACTGAAAATAAATGTATTTCCTTCTGCTTCTGTAACATAACTCTGGGCGTGTTTTTTTTTTGTGCAGGCGGAGTACAGTAACTGTGTCAATAAACTGGAGAAGGACCTGGTGAGCAACTACCAGTCACAGTTTGAGAAGCTCTTCAAATCAGAAGCACCGACATGGGAAACTCACGGAAACCTCATGGTGATTATTCTGTTCAAATGTTAGGTTCACATTTGGTTAACACAGTTAATTGTAGCCTAGAACTAACATTTATTTCTGTTTTACTCGGGACATGCATAATCAGACAGAGGATGCATAATATTTTTTTCTCTTTTTTTTTGTTTTCCAGACAGAGCGGCAGGTGTCGCTATGGTTCCTTCAGTGTCTGAGGGAACAGTCTCTTCTGCTGGAGATCATCTTTCTGTATTACGCCTACTTTGAGATGAGCTCCACGGACCTGCTGGGCTTCACCAAAATGTTCAAAGAACAAGGCTTTGGTTTGCGGCAGACCAACAGACACCTGGTAGACAAGAGGATGGACACGCTAGTCGACCGCATTGGGTAAGAATTCCTCAAAGTGGTTGTGTACCATTTCTATGTTTAAAGTAAGCTGTCCTCAAGGAAGTATACATTGGATTTCTGTTTGTGGTATGTGACTTGAATCAAGAACTCAATAATAGGCCTTTCACACCGCCGCAAAATCGGAGCTAGTTCTGGGCTTGTTCGGAGTTAGAGCCAGTGTTTTGGTTTCACACCGCCAGAGAGCCTGCTCCGGGCCGTAAAAACCGGGGGAACTCATACCCCAGGATTGAGCAGGGTTTGATAAGAACTGCTTGCGCGAACGGTTGGGGGAGGGATTATCCTGACCAACCAGAGCAACTCAAACCTCATGCCCGCCATATTTAAAAACACCGCTACTACGAGACGTAAACATAACATAATTACCGAACGTAGCGATCAAATTGACCGGCGAGAATACGCTGTATGGGTCCTGTTTGCTTATGAAAGCAAAGCGAGAGCCAACAAGTGTAAAAATAAGACGTATTCGCCGCTGTTGTTGTGCTTAAAGCTAGCGGTAGCTTTAGCGTTAGCCACAAGAGCAGCGGCGTCGGGTGACGTACACACACGTTTACAGTGACGTCATGACGTTGCTCTCTTGCCGGCTCCATGGCTGTCTCCGGTCGATGTGAAACCAACCGGTTCATAACTGGGATAAGGCTGTAACCAGTTTTGAACTGACCCCAACACCAGCCTGGAACTGACTCTTGGTTCATTTTGGTGTGAAAGGCCTATAAGTGCTTTTGGCCAATGCTACCCAAATGCTCAGCCGTTAAGATGAGACCCCATACAGACCTTTTTATAAGGATAGATTGGAACGATACCAACGCATACTAGAAACATTTATATTTTTCTTAATTTATTATTTTCCAAATTATCTTTGTAATTTATGTCCTGTAATTTTTTTTCTTTCTTTTAATGATTCTGTCCTTTGTCCTTTATTTGTCCCCCAGATACTTGAGCTCTCTGATCCTGGTCGAGGGAATGGACATAGACTTCTTACACAAGTGTGCCCTGGAAGACTGCACAGAGCAGCATCAGTTCTCCAGCGCCCCTGAAGTCATTAAGGTTCGACCCGAGTCCCTACATTTCAAAAGACAATGCATCTGCTAGTATTTAGACGATTGGTTTTGATTTAGGCACACTAAATAAACCATGCAGAACTCTGGAACCTTAATATTTCCTCTATTGTTTTCTAGGAGATGGATCAGCTGTTGTTGACATTTGGTGACATCCCTCATCACGGGCCGGTGCTGCTGGCCTGGGTTCTGCTCAGACACACACTGAGACCAGAGGAATCCAGCCCCGTGGTCAGGAGGATAGGCAACACCGCTCTGCAGCTGGGAGTGTTCAAGTACATTTCAACCATGCTGAAAGGCCTCGGAGTATCAGGGAATAATGTAAGAGAACATAGATAAACACTTTGGTCCGGTCAAGTTCTTGACTTGTTAGAGAAAAGGTCTCTCTTTAATGGTCACTGTCTTGTCACATACATTTAAAACAATTTCACAACTGTGCCTTTCAGCTGCCATTCACTAGATCAGCTTCAACGTTATCCTGTTGTCGTGCAGTTCTGAATAGATATACATAACGTTTAGGAAGTAGCATGTCCTTTCACAAGGTCTTAACCCACACTTGAGTTAAAGACCACAGAGCCATGGATCTAAGATCGTACCCTCAGGGTGTTTCTTGTTTTGTCTACCAGGTAGTTAAATGTAATCACATGTGGCCTCAGACCTAAATCAGTCTCTCTCTAATGAGATGATAGCTAGAATGAGAACCAGCTGGCAGAAAGTAAACATGCTGACTCTAGTTTAGTTTTATATTCAGAAGTTGAGCTAAATCAGACCTTATGTTTTATAATCACGACCCTCAAGCTGTGATTTATATCTGCAGTGCAGCCAGACGTTGAAGTGAAGACAATGAGAAAATAAACGTGTATTCCAGAAGTTCTTTGCTTTCCAAAGTGTGTTTGTGCGAACACTGGAAATGCCAAATTCGATCGCTGAAAATAAACAAGTTTAACTAACAAACCGTCAAATTTTCTGCTTTGAATTTTGTCTGTCACTCTTTGTCTCTCTAGTGCACAGCAAGCACAGCAAAGATGTGTATCTACGGTCTCCTGTCTTTTGTAATCACTTCTTTTGAAGAAGAAAGCCTCCAGGTAACTCATCTAGATGTTTATATTTGAAACGTTCCTTGCTCACATTCACATTTGTAACTCGCGTTGTTAATTTGTCTTATGGTGATGTGTTCCACAGGCTGACAGTGTGGAGACACAATGCTCCCACCTGATCGATGCTGCCTGTGAGGTTCTCTCCGCTCCCAGTTTGGCTGAAGTCTTTTGGGAAATGGTGAGAAAAAAAAGAATAAGACCAGAATGTTTCTTTGGAGATATTATTAGATAAAAACAACAAAAGTCAACATTTCATAATCTGTCTCGTTTGTCAAATGTTAAATCCAGAAACCCAACATGGGCTTGGGAATGATCCTGGACAGTGCAGTCGGGATGTTCCCTCATAAGATCGGACCACTGTTACAGCTCCTAACGGCTCTCCTGTCAAACAAGTCAACCGTTAAAAAGGTAGATATTACACCTTCACACATTTACACACCCAACTTTGCCTCATGTAAGTGCTCTAACAGTGTATTCCATTTGAACTCTGTGACAGGTGTACAACTTTTTGGATAAAATGTCCTTCTTCACGCAAGTTTTCAAACATAAACCTAATGACATCGTCTCCAAGGATGATGAGACACTGTGGAGGAGACAAACACCAAAGCTCCTCTATCCTCTCGGTCAGTTCCCTCGATTGTTACCTCCAGATTTGAATACACTTAATAAAATGTAGTGTCCCCAACAATATTTTCCACAGTTTTCTTGTGTGATGCACCTCTACTATAACATTGTGTCCCCCCCTCCAGGCACAGGGCAGACCAACCTGTGGATGCCTCAGGGCGTGCTGGGCCAGGTGATGATTGGAGGGGACCAGGGCTACGTGGTGCGCTGGGACTATTCCTACAGCTCCTGGACCCTGTTTACTTGTGAGGTGGAGATGCTGCTCCACGTTGTTTCAACCGCAGGTATAACTGGTTATGGTCATGCCATTTAGTTATACATATATTCTCACAGGCAGATTGTTAAAATCATTTTAAGGGATAAGGCTGTCAATACTTTTTACTGGTAAGAAATCCCTCCTATTCAAGACATAACACAAGAAAATAATTGCCAGTTATCAGTAGTTAAGATGGCCCAAAGTCAGCTCATCAGATTTATTTTTTTACAAAAAAAGACCATGAAGTTAACACTTTATTATAGAAAATATTTATTGTATCCAACAACTGTTTTTCATTAATTTATCATATCAGCCCAGCAAGTTATTTCAGTGTAATGAAGCTGTCTGTGTTTCTCTGGCTTTTCTCTTCTAGATGTTCTATCTCACTGTGCTCGTGTGAAGCCCATCCTGGATCTGGTTCATAAGATCATAAGCACCGACTGGACCGTGTCAGATTGTCTCCTGCCTCTCACGTCACGCATCTACATGTTGCTGCAGAGGTAAACTAATGATACAGAGACACACCTATGTATGTCAGTTGTTTTGTAGTTACTATTTGAAACAGTTTTGACAAGAAAACCAAGAATAAACTTGTTTTGTCATTTGTGTGTTAGGTTAACGTCAGTCATCAACCCTCCAGTGGACGTGATCGCCTCCTGTGTAAACTGCCTCTCCGTACTGGCTGCAAGGATGCCTGGGAAAGTGAGTACTCTGAAAAAGAGTATGCCGAAAGTAAAATGTAGGATTTAGGAAGTCCCCGTTTTGAAACCTCCTCTGTCTATTTTACAAACAGGTGTGGTCCAGTCTGCACCACACAGGTTTCCTCCCTTTTGCCTCCAACCCTTTGAGCAGCATGGCTCAGTGTGTAAGGTAAATGTAATCAATGTTATTTACTGTGACATTTTGCCTGGCATTATCAGGCTGTCATTTTTCAGGAAAGTAAAAATGACTAAATAAATAACACTTTTTTTCCTCCTAGTGCTGAAGGGATGAAGGCAGGTAACTATGGCAACCTGCTGGTCCAGATTGAGCAGCCAAGGGGGGAGTATGCTGTGACCATCGCCTTCCTCCGTCTCCTCACAACCCTGGTCAAGGTAAAAAAAAAAACACTATTTACCAAAGGAGATGTACACAACTATTTTCAACACTGCAAGCATGTTTTTTCTTATTTCTCTTATATTCTTCCTGTTTTGTTTATTTCAGGGTCAGCTCGGCAGCACGCAGAACAACGGCCTGATCCCCTGTGTGCTGCTGGTGCTAAAGGAGATGCTGCCCACGTACCACAAGTGGCGTTACAACACCTACGGAGTCAGGGAGAGGATAGGTAAGGGCACATGTCTGATGTGACAGTGGCAAATGTATTTCTTCCTGATATTGGAAGTAAGTAAAAAAAAAAAAACTGAATAAACACTCTCCATGTTGCTGCAGGATGTCTTATTTTGGAGCTGATCCATGCTATTCTTAATCTGAGCCCAGAGGGAGAGGATCAGGGCAGGTGAGCATACATCTGTCGAGATTTGTTTGTTGGTTGGTAATATAAGACATTTGAATGGGTCAACTATTTTCTATAAATAATGAAAATAATTATGTTTTCTGTCCTGTCGAGATAAAAATTCACATACATTTTTCGTTTTCCTCTCCTCTTCGATGCAGCACTCCCACCCTGCAGTCTCTGTGTATTTACAGCCTGGCAAACACTGAGGCTGGACAGGCAGTGGTTAATATTATGGGAGTTGGAGTGGACACAATAGATGTGGTCCTGGCTGCACAGCCGAGCAGGTGAACAGCCTAGTTTTCCTTCTTCATCTTCTTACTATTCTTTTTCTTATAACATAATGTCATGTGTGAAAATGTAATATATATTTTTTTCTTTCTATTTGATGCTGTCCAGTTGTGGCGCCGAGGGTCCCGGTCAGATTCTAATCCAAACAGTCAAACTTGCTTTCTCCGTCACCAACAACGTCATCCGTCTGAAACCGCCATCAGACGTGGTGTCCCCTCTGGAGCAGGCCCTGACGCAACATGGCGGCCATGGCAACAATCTCATAGTCGTCCTGGCCAAGTACATTTACCACAAACATGACCCAGCGCTGCCTCGCCTGGCAATCCAGCTGCTCAAACGGCTCGCCACAGTACGGATGTCACAGTTATTTTCACAGAATATGTTGTTCTCCTTTTAGTTTTTAGCAAATATTGAACATTTTATTTGGTCTGTAGGTGGCGCCCATGTCAGTCTACGCTTGCCTGGGCAACGACGCAGCGGCCATCCGGGACGCGTTCCTCACTCGGCTGCAGAGCAAGACCGAAGACATGAGGATCAAGGTCATGATCCTGGAGTTCCTCACGGTGGCTGTGGAAACCCAGCCCGGTCTCATTGAGCTTTTCCTCAACCTGGAAGTTAAAGATGGAACGGAGGGTTCAAAGGTACGAAGAGCAGGGATCTGTGCAGTGACACAAACAAGTGCATTTCTTTCTACTTTTAGTTGTGCTGCATCAGGATTCACAACATCTTTTTATTTTTATTTTGATGTACATTTTCATTTGTGGTTTTCATTGTTTTTTAAATATTAATTTATGTCTGTCCACTTGTTTCATAATTTCTTTTCAATTGTTTTTCTTTTCCTTTATTTCTTAAATTGTTTTAGATAAACACATTTTTGATTAAATGTAATTAAATTCAATACATATATATGTTTTCCTGTAGGAGTTTCTGCTTGGTGAGTGGAGCTGTCTTCACGTGGTGTTGGACTTGATAGACTCCAAACAGCAGGGCAAATATTGGTGCCCCCCTCTGCTGCACCGGGCCGCCCTGGCCTTCCTGCTTGCACTGTGGCAGGATCGCAGAGACAGTGCCATCTCTGTATTACGTAAAAAGTAAGACAACATTCTTACTCCACTGGGAATATTATATATACAAGTGGATGTTTTGAAAGCCAGAGTAATGCAATGTGATGAAATATATTGCTGCTTCTTTACACAGAGATAGGTTTTGGGAAAATTTGACGACGCCTCTCTTTGGAGCCCTCACCCCTCCGTCAGACACCACAGAGGTATTTAGCTCTTGTTTTACACTGTGAGGATGATCACATGAGTCACTGCCAAGTCTGTCTCCATAACTCCATCATTGTATTTTGCCCTCAGCCTTGTGTTCTGGAGACCTGTGCTTTTGTCATGAAAATTGTCGGCCTGGAGATCTACTATGCCGTCAGGTAATTTCACAATCCCTCATAAATCTTCCCATATTCATCAGCTTCATGTACAGATTATCAAATCTCACATTATGAATTATTTATGGTGCCTGTGTTGTTCCAGTGGTTCCTTGGAGCAGGCTCTGAAGGATGGGCTTCAGAAGTTTTCCAATGCGCGGCGATATGAATACTGGTCCACGTATGTGAAGTCTCTGGTGGTCCATGTGGCGGAGATGGAGGAGGAAGGAATCTGTCACTTCCCTGAGACCCAGATGTTGATCTCTGCCTGGCGGATGCTGCTGATTCTGTCCACAAGCCATGTATGTTACAGCAAACACAAAGCATTCATCAAGCATTTCTGATGGAGTGTACTGGCCCCTTTTTAAGCCTGCCTTTAAGGAATATTTAACATTTTTGAATCATTTTTAAACATTTAAAAAAAAAAGTCACTGCTTTTGGCTAAGAAGTGTAGTCTAGATAGTCTTTCAGAACCCTCCCTCAAATCACAAGTTGTTCTACACTTTTTAAATTTTTTAGGGATTAAACCTATATTTAACTGAAAGACATGAGGATATCAATCTTCTCATCAACTCTTGGCAAGAAAGCCAAAAAGCGTATTTCTATATTGTTTATTGTATATCATTTGAGCGTCCTGAGAAATTCCCCTGGCGACCTCATGACAAAGATGTGATGCATTTATGAATGAATGTTTTCAGTCTGAAGTGATGCAGCTGACAGAAGACTCCACCAAACTGAAGCTCTTCATGGACGTCCTGGATGGGACCAAAGCTGCTGTAAGTCATCCTGACAACACACACCTTTGTGTCTTTTTCTTCTTGTTTTACTTCTTCTGTATTTCTCTTCCTGTTTAACCCTTTCTGTCTCTTTCAGCTGACTACACACATGTCTGTGCCTTGTCTTCGTCTGGGATCCATGATGGCCACTCTGTTACTCATCCTCCTCAAACAGTGGAGAAGGTGTGTATTCATTTAGATTCAACAGTGCACACTTATATATATCTTACCTCTTTCATTTGTAATAAACTCTTGTCACTGCTCTCTTCCTGCCTCCAGTGTGGTAGCTACAGCCCCTGACATCCTGTCTCCCCTCTCCCTGATCCTGGAGAGCGTCCTGCAAGCCGACCAGCAGATGATGGAGAGAACCAAAGCCAAAATCTTCTCTGCACTCATTTCTGTGCTGCAGATTCAGGGACTCAATGGTAAGATGCGTGTGTGTGTGTGTGTGTGTGTGTGTCTTCGTCTTCTGTTCTCTTAGTTTGAATCTAATGTTGCTGTGGTGTGTAGTGTTTGTTGATTTGAATTAATTTAGCCTTAGACTTGTTTTGATTGTCATTCAATAAATGCACTAGTGCACCTATTAAACAAAATTGTTACCTTGGCTCACGGTGGAGTGAACACAATGGCATGAAGTAAAGGTTAAAATACTAAAGTGGGAGGGGTGGATGGTTTATTTATTGTCCGTGGGTGTTCAACAGTCTAATGGCCAGGGGGAAGAAACTGTCACTGAACCTAGATGTCCTACTGTGGATGCTGCGGTACCTACTATTAACCTATTTGTCTACTAGGTGGAGATATTTCCCAGCTGCCCCAGCTGTTGCTGTCTGTGTGTGAGACAGTGAAAGATGAAGCCCTGGCGCTCATCGACAACACTCGCCACATGAGCCAGACGGCAGACACAGCGGAGGACGAGGACAGCATGGAGACAGAATCACACCGCGGCCCGCAGAAAGACCAACGAGACGGGGTGAGCCAAGGAAGGAATGAGAGACTGAAGATTTAGTTTGTAGATTATTATTTTTTTCTTGCACCTTTTAAAAAGCATATTTTGGTTCCACGTCTGTCACAGCCAGTTTTATATCGAAGCTAATGACCTCAACTTTTAACGTTTAGCTTCAAACTTTTTACATTGTCAGCGAGTGCATCCAGGAAGAATCCAACTGAATTTTAATTTTTCAGCAATTTCCACTGTGTTTTTTTTTACTAGGTGTGTGTGCTGGCACTGCACTTAGCGAAGGAGCTGTGTCGCTCTGATGAAGATGGGGAGCACTGGGTGTCTGTGATGAGGAAGATTCCGGTCCTCCCCTCGGTGCTCAGTGCTGTGGAGCTCAGCCTGCGATCCAGACACAACCTCTACTTCACCGAGGCTGCTCTTCACCTGCTGCTCACACTGGCACGCACTCCTCAGGTAAACACACATACACACATCTATTTTGAAATGTAACATCAAGCCCATGTGTTAGTCCGTCTCTAAATAGTTCAGATTTGTTTGTGACACTTGTGTATTAGAATCGGTTATTGTTCTTCTTTTGGAATAAGAAAAAATTAAAAGAAAACCACCTCCATTATCCTTTTAAAGTTCTATAAATCAATCCTTTACATCAGTTTAAGATGTCAATTGTCTTAATTCTTCCACCAGGGGGCAGCAGCTGTTGCTGGAGCAGGAGTTATTCAGACAATCTGCCTCCCTCTCCTCAGTGTCTATGAGGTGTCTTCAAATGGAGCGTCACAGGTAATAGAAATCAAATGACAGCAATCCCTTTACAGCAAAAATATCTGTACTTAAGGAGACACACATAGAACTGCTTTATTAAGAGAAAATAACACAATTGTTTCTATGTCTGAGCAGAGTTTCTCTCGAAAGGCCCAGGACTCTGCGTGCTGGCCGGGCGTGTACCGCCTCTGCATGTCTCTGATGGAGAGTCTGCTCAAGACTCTGCGCTACAACTTCATCAACGAAGCCCTGGACTTTGTGGGAGTTCATCAAGAACGCATTCTACAGGTACTGTGAAGGCAGGAGAGATGTCTTATGGTATAGTTGATTGATCTATAAAATGTCAGAAAACTTTAAAAAAATATAACAAAATGTACTTTTACTTGCCTGCAGTATCAATAATCCTCAGGTATTGTTTGCTTGTGATGTTTATCCTGTTAAAATGACTTTTTCCTAATCTTCACGTTGACCCTTCCCTCCTGCTCAGTGTCTGAACGCAGTGCGAACAGTGCAGAGCCTGGCGTGTTTGGACGAGGCCGATCACACAGTGGGTTTCCTGCTGCAGCTCTCCAGCTTCTGTAAGGAATGGCAGTTCCACCTTCCAAAACTGCTGCGAGACGTACAGGCAAGTCCAGAGGAAAGCTCCAACATCTACCAAGGCCAACGCAGCACCACTTGGTTGTTTTCAGTATATTCCTTTGTCTCCTCTGTGCAGATAAACTTGTGTTACCTGTGCCAGACCTGCACGTATCTGCTCCACAGCAAGAAAATGCTTCATCACTACCTCCAGGTCAGAAACAAGGACATTTTTCACTGCAGTATTATCATATGCTTATTCCATTCTGTACTATAGTCTATTTTAAAATGGTTATTTATGCAGAAAAATTACAGCCATATGTTATTTTTTTTTTTTTTTCAGGCCAAAAATGGTGAGGCGTTGCCCCCTGGTCCTCTTGCCAGGACACAGCGCGCGCCCCAAACCCCGTCTAAAGAGGCAGCCGGTGGAGGGGAGAGGGAGGAAGCAGAGCAGAAAGCCTTGCTGGCTGTGCAGTGCAGTCTGCTTAAGATCCTCAGCAAAACTCTGGCAACTCTACAGCACTTCACTCCAGACTGCTGCCAGATACTCCTGGACCAGGTCAGTTTATTGTGCGAAACGTGTGTATTTATTAGTGTTTATGCTGGTTAGTAATGGCTTACCCGCAGGGTTTGTGTTTGTTGCCATTGCAATCTATACCAAATAAGTATTAGAAGGCGTCGTTTTTTTTTTTTATGTATTCAAAATAACCCAGTAGCAGTAATATGTAATTCATATAAGCAAGTTCCCTCTGTTTGTCCTTGTCCCCAGGTTTTTGGGACAGCCCTAGTTAGTAGCACTATATTTCCACTAACATCATAAGAAACTGTACCACATTTTAAATTTGACCTTTGTGTAAAGATAAATAAAAAATATGCTGATTTGTGTCTGTGCCTGTGTATCAGACCATGGACTTGGCAGAGTATCGGACCCTGTTTGTGCTGAGCTTCACCACGCCGGCGTTTGACCCCGACGTGCCTCCTTCATTTGGGACCCTGCTGGCCACCATCAACGTGGCCCTCAGCATGTTGAGCGAGGTAGATATTCAATGTTAATCACAGGGTAACTATAGCTACTCTCAGCCTTCAATAGAAACCTGATTGTTTTTGTTCCTTTTGTTCACAGATGGAGAAGAAGAAAGAGCCAGTTTCCCTGAGTATCGCCTCACTGGCCTCATCAGAGGAGATCCAGGCTCTGAAGTGAGTTAGATACATTTTTATTTGAATGGGATTTTCATCACATGAGCTCCGGCCTATTGAGGAAATGTTTACATTTTTGGGAAAGACTTTAACTTGCGTTCTTGCCAGGAGTTAGATGAAAATATCAAAAATCCCACCAGTGAAGCCACAGCTAGCTTAGCAAAAAGGGAAAATGGCTTTAGCTCCATAACGTCAGTTTTGAGTGTGGCGTCCATCTTTTCATCTCCCACTCTGTCACTTGTTTGGCTACAGAACATTAAATTGAAAGCTTGTTTTTGTTTCTTCTTGTCAGGTCACTGCTGATGTTCACAATGGAGAACTGTTTCTACGTGCTGATCTCTCAGGCGGCTCGCTGTCTCAAAGATCCCTCCATCGTCCCCCGAGACAAACAGAGGCTCAAACAGGAGCTCAGCTCTGAACTGGTGAGACATCATATCTCTCTTATTATCTTTGATTGAAGTCTTCAAGTCTGGTGGTATTTTATATTATTCCAATTGTCAACAAAAGACCAAAGCCTGATACAGCTTTTTCCTCTGTGCAGTAAGAACTATTATAGTTCCCAGCTTAATGTTTTTTATTTTTTTAAACAACATTTATGTCGCATTAGTAGGAACCATTTGGCTGAGGGTTGAGAGCCAAAGACGGAGCAGAGAATATATTGAGAGATAGACTAACACATTGACAGTCTATTGTTGAAAATAAGAGAAACAAAACAGCAGCTTTGTGTTTTCTAATATGATCTAACGTCTCTTTTCTTAACCTGCAGAGCACTCTCCTCTCGAGCCTGTCCCGTCACTTCCGTAGGGGCTCTCCATCGTCTCCAGCCAGTGGCCTCCTCCCCTCCACCCAGTCCAAACCCCCCACACCGGGCTCCAAGAGTCATGAAGGTCAGGAGCCCTTCATCCAGCTCGTCCAGGCCTTTGTCAGACTGGTGCAGAGATAGATGCACGTTTCCAGTAGAAAACTCAAATTTTCTCATAAAAACACTCACTCTTTTTGTACCTCCAGTCGTGCAATCAGAAGAGAAAAAGAACTTTCTGGTGTTATGCCTCGTGTTTATGTAAACAGTTGTTGCAGTAGTTCAAATAGCACAAATGTGTGACCTGAAGTGAGTGTGTTTCTTCTAATATAATGTTTGGAGCCATCATTTTTATTTTTTGAACATTTCATGTTGCCAAAACTTCTGTTTATAACTAATTCTGACATGACCACAACCAAAGTGTTTACTTCAAATTGTCAATGGGAAGCTGCCTGATTGTCCAAAAAAAGACATTGTGAAGAGATCTTGGTGCTACTTAACATCAGTCACTGACTGGGGTTCATCTTTCCAAGGCCTAGTTTTATAGGTCACTTCGATATGTAACGACCACGTTTCAAGTGCTACTTAAGAAATTAGACCTTTCAAATATAACCGTCTCATGTATAATGTAGTAGAAAAGCTTAACTATAATTTTTCTAATTATCTTAATCTGAATTTTGCTATTTTCTTAACTCGGCTTATCCATGTATACACTTTGAAGCGGCTGCCAGGATTTGTACTTAAAAGTAAAAAATGTATATGCTAATAAAAAGGGACTTTTGTACCACAATCAAGTTTGTTAAAACTTTTCTTTTACTGCATTTGCACATAATTCCTTGGAACACACAGTAGCTCGGAACCAAATTATACATACACTGACAGGTAAAAACAATACGTCAGTAATAAAATACATTTTCTATTCATCATATAAAAAGAATAAAGGCATTACTATTTACAAAGGCATTTTCTTTAAAAAAAAAGAGAAACAACTTCAGTACCTAAAATAAAATTATAGGCAGATCATGTGCAATCATAGTACAAAAGGGCTTCGATATGTGGAAAGTAAGGTGACAGTTTTACAGCAGGACAGAAAGGCAGGATTAACATTAGGTAGCAACATTATCTAAAGTTATGTTTCTGCAGAATGATTTAGTAGCTGCAGTGTAAAGAGGCATCACTATGGTGATCCTCCGATGATCCAGAGAGTCTAGAAACAGCGACATACATCTGCTCAGGAGACGTGTCTGGAGTGCCCCCTACTGGCCATTGACTGGAACCTCCTGAAACAGAAAACACAAGTTGTCAACATCAGCCTGAAACCTGTCACTTTACATCTTTGTCCTTAGATATGCAGGGTAAAAGGATGTGAAATAGTGACATTTTAAAACAGCCCGTAGACACATGCATCTAACATCTGACTTAAAATGAATAGCTTGACATTTAGAGAAATACACTTCCTTGCTTTCTTATCAAGAGTTATATGAGAGCGTACACCATTCTCATATCCATCTGTTCAACATAAAGCTAGTGAAAGTTTAATACCTTACGGGGGAAAAAATGGTTGAAGCTTCTAACAGACAAGAAAGAAAGCAAATCAGCGCATCTCTAAATGTCGAACTAAAAAAATAAAATAAAAAATGCTTATCATGCATCATAAATGCAGATTTTTCCACACAGTCACAATATTATAGATTTCCAGTTTATAAAGGTACAGCTAGCTTTCTCATACTGTTTCCAAAAATTAAGAAACAATGGAGGGATTTAATCCAAGAACTGTACTAAATCCTCCATAAAAAATAAACCGTGCAATGAGCATATACACATCATGTTTGGCTTCATGCAAGATAAAAACCAAATCCACACGGTGTCATAAATCTCATGCATCAGATCACTCGTAAACGCTGCACCTCAGCGACACTAACCTTCGTCTGGTCCTCCAGACGAGCCTTTCAGGCCAAACAGGGTACAGTAATTTGTCTAGCATTATTTAACACAGGATGAGAAGGAAGAGAAGAAGGATTCACCGAAAGACAATTCACCAGTTTGACATGTTATAACTTGAAGTGTTTCTTTGTGGTAAACTCACCTCTAAATTCCCCCTGGCTTTCTTCAACACGCCGTGGGTCAGATACACTAAAGACGGGGGAAATAATAAGAGGTCACATACCTTCATTTATTTACATACTGTTCAACAGAAGATATGAAATTGATGATCATCTTTATTACGGATTCATTTACAGATATGTGCTTGATTCATCAGTTTAGTCTATAATAGATAGAACACATTTACAGATACATTTGTCGCCCTAGCCTGCCATTCAAATTAGAAAAGCAGACGATATCTGACATTTTGGCTTGATCAATGAATTTTTTAAACACATTGATTATGAAAATAGCTTCTTACAATTGACTGCTCTAGCTCTGGTATAGAGTAATAACTATAAGTAAAAGAGCAAAGTAAAGATAATCTCACACTGATCGATGATGACTCGTTCCATTCCCTCTTTGAGCTGGTTGGTGGTGCGGAGGCGTTTGACGGCTCCAGTCAGCATCCGCTCCTGCTGCGACAGCCTGTTCTTCAGTCTGGCTATCTCATTCTTCAGCAGCTCATCCTGATAACGGAAGATAATAAGATTAAGATTAGGTTTACGGAGGATAGAGTAGATATCTAGTAACAACAGTGTGTGTGTGTGTGTGTGTGTGTGTGTTTGTCTACCTGCTGGTTGTTACCGCCGTCCCCTGCTGTGTTACCAGATGGCAAAGAGACTCTCCACAGCAGTTTGAGCAGCCGACCGGCTTCCTCCAACACCTGCTGCATGGTGTTCATGCTGCCCGACAAACCCTTCAGATGCTGCTGTTCAATCAACTATAAGGATGCAAATACAATGGTGTAAAAAGGAAATCGATTTTCATTTTGGTTTACCTAGTTGCCTCACTCAAGACAAGGCAACAGAAATCATTCCTTTTAACTGTGCCTGCTTTTTTGAAGAAGAAATGGGCAAAGGTCGCTTAGTTCTTAGCTTAGCTCAAATACTGTTAGTCAACAGGTAGCATTAGCCTGCCTCCACCACAGTCAGAAGATAAACTTTACAAGCTAAAAGTAAAGAAATGTTGAACTATTACTATAACACTTAATTATAATTTGTGCTTTCCTTGTGTTTCCAAGATGTGGAATTAAAATAACCCTAGTACCATCTTTATATGCAGGTACTTTGTTCCCATTATCAGCATTAATCATTTCACCACAAACTGCATCTCAAACATCAGTGTGTGTCAGTACCTTGTTGTTGGAGCCCTGCTGTCTGAATGCATGCACACAGTCCTGCAGTAGCGCCTCCATGCTGTGCGACAGCTTGCGTCCGTCTGAGATCTGCTTGCGCAGGGCGTTGTAGTCCTCCATCAGACCCAAAACGTGGCGGCCGTTTCTACTGGCCCACATCCGGGCGCCGGGCACCAGGCGAGAGGGAGCGGAGACGCTGTCACCAGAACTACTGCTGAACGACCCGCCGTCTGAATGAGCACCATGATGTTTCTCAACTGAAAAGATCAAAGCATGCGTTTGTTGTTTAGAAATGCACATCATCAAAAATATCTTTTATCGTGAATATTACAATTCATGAGGAGTTACAATGTTCTTTTTAACATTTATCTACTATGAACCTATTTTTGGCCAATAATGAACGATATAGCAGATGTCAAAAAAGGTCACTACTAGAAAAGTATACTCTGTGTACTTACCATGGAGGCCACTAGTGTGTTCGTTGTGACTCTGATTATATGAGTGACGGGCGGTATCGCAGCCTTCACGACCTGGTGACCTGACTCCTTCATCTAAGAAGAATGCATAAAAGAACGCTTACATGACCTGGCAGATTCCATTGGGAGTTATTCAATGCCTCCATAGATCTGTCCCATGCTTGTCTGTGCTGTGCGTTTACCTGGAGAGGAGAGCAGGTAGTTGATGTTGATGGTTTCAGAGCGGTTGTTTCCTCTGAGCAGCTGCTCCTCCAGTCTCTGTCTCAGAGCTGTGTTGGTCTGGATGCTTCTCTCCAGCTGCAGCCTCAGGTGTCTGATCTCTGACAGCAGCTCACTCAGGTCCACCGGGCCGGCGGACGGGACAGGGGCGGGCTGCTGGGCCTCGCTGGATCCTGATAGGAGGGATGGTGACAGAGAGGGAAAACTTTAGCTCATAGGTGTTACAGAACAGGAGATACGTGGCTCAAAACAGCAGAAAATGTCAAAGTACCGTTGTGTTTCTGAGCCTCGGTCTTCATCTTCTCGTAAACGTGCAGCTCCACCCGCAGAGACTGCAGCAGATGCTGAGAGTCAGACAGCTGCTGCCTCTGGAGTTTGACCTCACACTGAAGCCTGCAAACACACAACAGAGAAACATTCAATAATCTATAGAGTTTGAAAAAACAAAACCGGTTACTCCTTCGCAAAAGATGAAGATTCATATTCCTGTTCTTCAGCATATGTAGGAAATACAGAGTTTTATAGAAACATTTTTTAAATGGGTGACAAAATAGTTGGGGGTTCCGAGTGGTTAAGACACAGACCATATTATTTGTTCCAAGTAGGAACATAGTTAATAGTTAATCGCCCGTTAAAAGGATTCACATAATCGGCAGCAGCTATATTAACCATGAACTCCAATGACAAGGTACGGAAAGCGAGAGGAGAAGTGATCTGACAGTGAACCAGACTCCAGGTTTCGTGTGTCAGCCTCACTCAGCTGTGTCAGGAGGACCCAAGGGCAGGAGGTCACTCATCATCATCATGGTATGTAATGTATGCATGTGTGTGTTCATGGATGAGCCCACCAATGACAGACTATCACATTTCTGAGTTGTGCTAATAGTATGGAATAATGGGAACAGTAAAGAGTCTTTAGAATGGTCATTAGTAGCCTTGTGTAGTTTCACGTTACATGAAAGAGAGTGGTGACGATCGTGTGGATCGAAATGAAGATGTGTGTGGAAGTGATGTTACCTGTGAGTGTGTGTTTGTGTGTGTACCTGTGCAGCTCCTCTTTGCTGTAGTGCATTGTTTCCTGCAGCTGGGAGTTTTCTTGGTTGCTGTGCTCGAGTCTCTCCTGCAGTCGGCCATTTTCTTGCCTCAGAGCTTCAAACTCCTTCTTGCTCTGCTCCAGTTTGGCTGTCCGCCTCGCGATAGTCTCTCGTAGCTTCTCGTTCTCCTTCTGCTTGTCTGGAGGACACAGAAATATATGTTACGTAGGTTAGTGTTGACTAAAGCCATGTGTATGTGTTCCTGATTGTAGGTTGAAGTGAATTTGTTCAAAGTTGTGTGCGTTACCTCTAGAGCCCATGGTGAGTTGTTCCTTCAGCGCTTGGTTTTGTCCCCAGAGGATACGCATCTCACTGGCCAGCTGACCCTGCTCCTCGTTACCATGGATAAAGATGTTGGTGGAAGCTGAATAAGGCAGGGCACATACACACACTCGTCAGTGAACAATTAAGGGAATAAATACTTTCTAATAATTATGGTGTGTGAGAGAGAGAGAGAGAGAGAGAGAGAGAGAGAGAGAGAGAGAGAGAGAGAGAGAGAGAGAGAGAGAGAGAGAGAGAGAGAGAGAGAGAGAGAGAGAGAGAGAGAGAGAGAGAGAGAGAGAGAGAGAGAGAGAGAGAGAGAGAGAGAGAGAGAGAGAGAGAGAGAGAGAGAGAGAGAGAGAGAGAGAGAGAGAGAGAGAGGACTTACTTGGGTCTTTCTCCACTTCGGCGAGTCTCCTCTCCAGTTGTTCCCTCAGACGGTCGTTGGTGCGGATGCTCTCCTCCAGGCGCTGACGCAATGCTCGGATTTCCTGAAGGTGTTCAGCCAGCAAGTCTGATAGACACACACAAGCACACAACTACATTAAAGGGGGTAGGGTACCAAAGAAACAATACATCCTACATTTCCCATTATAAACTCTTTTGTTAAAAGCTCCCCCCATGATATTTCCAAGTCTTCCAAACACCACAACTGAAGTTTGTTACACAGCCTTTTTTGCAAAAAAAAAAATCACATTTTAAATTTCAACTGCTCTTGTTTTAATTGATTTACTTGCTTCTTCTTGATACTCTATTCTTTTAGTCAATTTATTTTTAGTGCCAATTTATCTGTGTTCTTCTTAGAATATTTTGTTGTCTTTTTTTTCTCGACTATATTGTTGTAAGTAAGGTTCCTAACTCCATATAACCGAGTTAAAATAAAGGTTATGATGATATTCTCAAGGCCCAAACCCTGATGACATCACTACGAAATCATCACGGTTAATTTTTTTCCAGACTTTGAAAAAGCTTCTCCAGACATAAAAGACATTTTCACAGGTTGAACAATCATTACAAAGATACTGAACTTTTGAATTTGTGGATGGCCCCTCTAATAAATAATTCTGCATTTGTTTATTCAAACAACAAATTCCCATGTTGTAACACCATAAACACACACACCAAATCAATCAACCAATATCCCATATTTACCTGAATTCATTGTGGGAGGCTGTTCGGCAGTGATCTTTTGCGAGCCAACATCTCCTTGTCCTCTATGCGTGTCTGTGTGAGGCCCTGATGCGTCCCTCTCATGGCCCTGCTCCTGTCCCTGGTGGAGGGAGCTGTTCTGGGCCATGATGGAGCGGTGCAGGTCCAGTTCACTGCGCAGGCTGGTGTTGAGCTCCTCGCTGCCTCTCAGCTGCTCCTGCAGTCGCCCGTTCTCCCTCTGCAGGCCCTGCAGCCTGTGAGCCGACACACCTCCGTCCTCAACTCCTCCTACAGGAGGGACACCTGCTCCTGTCCAGTCTGAGGGGGGGCGCTGGCCTGAAGCTGCACAGGGAGAGAACAAAGGGTCAGTATATTAAAAAAAAACAAAAAACAAAAAAAAAAAAAACATTTGTCTGGTTCTGAAGGGCCTTTTAACATATTTTCTGTGTGTAATCATTTGTTTACCTCTCATTAGTCAATATAAAATCACTACATTAATGTTTCATCATATTCCATCTTCTTTAATTGGAGTTTGTAAACCAAAATGGCATCCACTGCTATATCCTCTAAGCTAATACAAAGTAATGTGAATTTGGGCTCTGCAGCACCTCTCACATATCCACATGATATGAGCCTCCACTGCCTCTTTTCCCCCAGTGGGAAACAGAATTAGAGGATCGAACCAGATAGCTGGCCACTGAATAATGCAGCTCTAAGTGGAGACGGATTGAAACTGGACACCTGCTCTGCCCCTTGGTCGACATGCTTTGTCCTGCGGGGACGCATCGCTGCAACAGAATGGATCTGAGTGGAAAATAAGTGCCATTACAGGCTACGACTAGGCGGGCTAGGCCCATGGACAAGGATTCAGGTTTGATACACCACTGAGGCAAGACAAGGGGATATATGCATTTTTAATGGAGCAAACTGAGTTAATCTTTGTGCGGCCTAAAATACAGCCTGGCACATGCTATACCTGGCAGAGATCAATGTCTGTGACACCTAAGACTATTAATGGAGTTGGATTTCACACCCAATCACAACGTTATTCCATTACTAAGAAGATGTTTCAGTCCATGTCCTCATGTATACAGATGTATTTGAAAAAAAATTACATTTTCTCCCCTCCATTTGCAGAACAATTCCCATACACACAATGGTGTTTCAGAATCTCTCTCTCATCACAGGACACTGCAAAAAACTATTTAAATGCTGACGTTATCATGTCTGGCCATTGGGTGGCGATAATATGTCACGTCAAACACCATAGAAGCAAATTCCCTGTCTCCATGAATACAGAAATCCTCTTTGTGCTTACTGTGGGCTCGGTTACCGCCTTGTGTTGCCGGGCTGCTGTAGCAGGAGGAGGACGTCCTGTCTGAGTGGCACAGATCAGAGTGAGAGCTGTGGTGGCTGCTGGGACTTTGGTTTCTCATCTGGCTCTGAAGGCTCTGGATGAGACGGTTCTTCTCCTGCAGCTCTTTAGCCAACCTGGGAGGAGAGGAGGGAAAAGGAAGGGCATGAGTCATTTAATCCATCGCATCATCTCACTGGGCGTTGGAGAGCCAAACTATGTAAAACAGAGAAGAGTACACAGAGAAAGGAGAAGCACCCGAAAGGAGACACAACTTAAAGCTACCGTGCGTAACTTTTTCCATATAAATGCGCGATCATGGAAGGCTTTCCTCATGAAGATGTGCAGACAGTGTTGAAGATGTGCAGACAGTGTTGAAGATGTGCAGACAGTGTTGAAGATGTGCAGACAGTGTTGAAGATGTGCAGACAGTGTTGTTGTAATCACTCAAAATGACTCATGGGAGCGACAGAAGTTACGCACTATAGCTTTAAGACCGAATATTTCAGGAAACATGTTCCTAACCAGAGGACTTGCAACTTTCAGCAGAACCACACAGCTGGAAAGTATCTGAAAAAGAAGGCGTTCACTTCACAGCAACCGTCATGCCTTGTGTCTGGATGAGAGAGCCACTCACAGGTCCAGCTGCTCCCTGGTGCACTGAGCCAGGCTGAGGTTATGCTGGACGAGGAGGCTGACGTGTTGCTGCAGCAGCTCTCTCTCGCCCTCTAGCTCCACACGCAGCGTGTCTAGCTCCTGCTGGATGCCCAGCGCGCTGTCAGGAGGATCTGTCATGCTCTCCTCACAGCAAAGCACTGACTGTGAGCCCTGCTGAAGCTCCCCAAGACTGACCACATCGCTAATAATGTGGATTAACGTATTGTATGTCACCATGAGCACCTATCATTTACGATAATTAACGATACAAGAGTAAAGCTGACAGACAGCTTGCTTCATTTTGTAACGCCAAAAGTCAAACTTGCTGTATCAATGAATCTAAATAAACTGGGAAACACTTTGATTTTTCTATCACATATAAACTTAACTATATATACTTATCTTGGTGTTTCATATATAGCTAAATAACTATTTAGCTTTTCTCATGAGATTACTTGAACTGTAACGGACATAAACGGATGAACATTGACATGTGTGTGTTCCCCCCCAATTTCTCAGACACCAATGACCCAGTTAGGGGCAATGTAACCCTAATGTTTTGGTTGTCACAGGGAAAAATTAGGTCAACAGCAGGACGCTATTCAAAACCAACAACACACGCACCGCCCAGGGTCACAAGGCAATTGGCTGGGTCAATGTGTGTTTGTGGGGGGGAGTTAAAAAAAGAGAAATTCTAAGATTTGTTCAAAATGACCTACTCTGCCATAGAGCATTGTGCTATTCACACAATGTCAAACAATCCCCTCATCCATGTTTTTAAAAGCATTGGTAAAAGTAAGTACATATCCAAGTAACATTTATATTATTTGGACGGTGGTAAATATTACAGATTTTTTTTTCCAACACATAACACACAAATAACAATAATACGAGTGCAGTGTGTGAGACTTTAACACTCACCTACGAGACAGTTCCAGAGCCGCGACATCCTCGTTATCTGGATGAGACTCTCCTAGCAGACAGGGGGAAAGACGCTGTCAAGGACCTGTCTGTATGAATCAGTTCCGATTGACTGCTCTTTGTTTTCATCTCTCTGTACTGGTAGATTTCTCCTTGTTAAAGATATAAACATTCCTGCACAATAGGTGAAGACTGTACTGCTGCTTTTTAAAACGTAGACGCTCCCTTTAAACTTCAGTAACTATACTAGCAAAACATCAATCTATGCTTGCACCTGTTAGCTGAAGTACAGAGGAGTTTGGCACAGTGCTGTATAACGATTAACAGGGTTTACACAGTGTAGCTCTGGTTAGCACTATTTTCCAAAAGATGCTATTACAACCCAGGCAGCAGCAGCAGCTACCTTTGTCCAGCCGTCCCTCCAGCCTGTCCAGGATGCTCAGGCTCTTGTCCAGCTGTTCTTTCACCACCTCCCCCGTGTAGTAGTCCACCTCCCCGGCCTGCTGCAGCTCCTTGAAGGCCTTGCTCAGCTCCTCCAGCTGCCGGCGCTGCAGGCCTCCCAGCCGCCGGCTCTCCTTGATCTGCTGCCTCAGTTGTGACAGTTCCCTGGCCTGGGACTGCACCAGGGAGTCTAGTCTGTGGAGAGGACAGAATGAGGGCAAGTGGGGTGAGGGGGGGGTAACCCAAAAAAACAAGGTCAATGGGATGAGTCTCAATTTAATTTGTCAAAGTGACAGCTTTCGCTCAGGGTGAAAAATAGTACAATATTGATAGTGAAAAAGGCTGTTAACCTAGCAGGTGATGCGGAGCGACTGCTAGGCGTATGCATCTGTTCATTCATGCTTCTGTTCAGTGTCTTCTCCCTTTCCAGGTCCGTATTAACACAGCTGGTTTTATCCTTTACCCCCTGGTTGTCCCCCTCCTTCTTCTCCCTTAGTTGCCCACTTTTGAAGCTCCTATCTGGGCCATGGTTTTCCCTCTGTGTCCCCTCCTGGTCCCTGACTGTTGGGAGATCGGAGGTGTTGGTTGCTAGGTCGCTGGAGAGAGAGTTCCTACGGAGAAGCCTTTGCATTTGGATGATGAGTTTGGTCTGGTGTTCCAGCTGGACCTTCAGCTCTCGGACTTGTCCCTGGAGCTGCAGAGGGTTCTCAGAGACACCGTAGTCGTCGTAGGCCTGGAGGCTTTTCAGACTGACCTGAAAACAGCCAGAAGAGGGTTGATAAATATCCAATTCAAGCTAAATAAACAATAAATTAGCTATTGTTGCTAAGCCAGTCAAGATTGCCATTCTCACATGGCACAGATGCATTTTTTTTTTTTTTTTAATGTTTTAACAATAAGTCCTTGATTTCACAGACGTAGACAAAAGCTTCTCATTTTAGCCAGCAACCACAGGTTGAAATGAAAAAAAGTAACTGGCAGTTTTGATCAGCTAGCTAATTATTTAAGGTAACAGTTGGCTACTTATGTAGGCAGTAAGCTTATTAGCCGCACATGCTTAGACTTGTAGAGTACTTTACAGGAAACACACTATTTTAGCATTTCTTACACATTTGCTTTTGTGTTTTGGGATTTGGGAAGGTTGTAGAAAGCCCAAACTCTTTTAATATCAAGTATATCTCTAATTATATCCCAAAGCACTGCTCAATATGTGGAGAAATCATACACTTGTTCATTGGAGGAGTTTAGCTAAAAGTTGAATACCTTTGCTGAGCTGAGAGCTGGAGAACTGGGGTACGGGGTGCTGGAGGTAGAGTCCAGGTTTTCAGTGGAGGAGAAGGTTGCCTGTTCACGCTTCAGAAGGGACGGCAGGCTAGAGGCACTACAGCCAGGCTTCACACCAACCTCCAGATCTGGCAACACAAGGGACACAGAAACAATCAACTAGAGATTCAAGTTGTCATCACAAGTTGTGGAGAAAAGAAAATAGTGATAGTGCTATGTGAGGAAATAAATCATTTGAGATACAGCTAGACTGTGAAATAAGACAAGTAAAAAGGTGAAAGGTTAATAAGTGTGCTCTTAAAGACATCCCTGAACTTCCAAGTGGAAACATGCAAGAAGTTGTCAATGCAGAAGATTGACAGCCCATTCAAAACAGAGAAACACCTAAATTAAAACCAATAGAGTGTGTTGTTATGAGACCCAAACAGAAAAACATTCCTCAAGGTAAGAGACAGTGTGTTACAGTTTCCCTTGTTCACTCCTCATGCAGACAAATAGTGAAAATCTATCCACATGTGTGATTAGTAGTGCCCACTCAGCAGACAGACATGCAGCGTCTGTCTAAAAGCCTTCTACCTGTGCTACTGCTCTCTTCCCTATCGTTCTCACTCTTGCCACTGGTTTCGTAACCCAGGTCCTGCAAATCCACCTGCACGCCTTTGTCATCCTGCTCCAGAGCTGGCATTGGAGAAGGCAATGTATGTCGGGTTAGACAGATCATTTTAAGGTTCACACAGAATCTTGTTTCTTTCCTTAATGGTGTCCCTAATCATCATCATCTGATTATCAAAGGAGTTTAAGACGAGACACGGCAGGCAAATATATGACTTTTTCAAGTGCTGGTCAATTTAGAGATTTTTGGCGATTTTTGTCTTCTTTCATACTAAGATCATCTTCATATCATATGGATTTTTAGTTTTGAAAGACATGCAATTTAACATTGTTATATATTGGCAAATGGTCATATTTATATAGATATTTCTGAAAAAATTGTAATACAAAAAATAATAGCTTTAATGTGCATAACTGGCCCCAAAAAATGTAAGTATTCACCTGCAGTGTCTCGCCTTAACTCAACTTACTTAATCACAGATGTATTAAAAACTTTGAATTGCTCATGAAAATGAGTGTGCGTTATCCTACCTCTCCGTGCAGTTTCAGGGGAGGGTGTGGTCAGAGCGGTGGCCAGCTTCTCCTCCAGGCTTTTACAGGCTTTCTTCTTCTCTCTCAGCGCCTTATGGAGAGTCTCCAGTTGGACCTGAACACTGGGTGGTAATCCCTTGGCCTCCTGCATGTGGGCCCCTCTCTCCTCTTTACGGCCCCTCTCTTCTTGTAGTGAAGCCTGGAGTTCAGAAATCCTCTGCGTGCGATCGCTGAAAACCTTGGCGAGAAGGCAGAGGTTGCTGTGGAGCTCTTGGTGAAGTTGTCCCTTTGAAGTTGACTGAACTCTGCTGGATTTGGTGGTTTCTCCCAGTTCAGTTGTCTCTTTCAAGGCTCTCTGTAGTTTGTCTAAATTCATCTGCAGGTCAGTGCTGGGCTGTGACGATCTTCTAGAAGCCATGGGGCTGGCGTTTGTACAGTATTCTGCCAGAGAGGCAACGGCAGATTCTGCTGCACTGAGGCAGTCCATGAGAACTTTGATATTCTCTAGATTAGCAAAATCTCCAATTTCCGATCGGTGCTCCTTTGATTCCTCTTCCTGAAGTGATGCTGTTGCCATCTGCCTGAAACTTCTATCATTCTGGTGGGCGCCGTTATTGTTGTAGCCACGCTGAGCAGCAGCAGCAGCTTCTGAAGCTCTCAGTTTTTCCTGCAACTCTGCATTAAGCCTACTCTGCTCCCACAGTGCCTGTTGCAAAGAGTCAGCGTTCCGTTGCAGCTCCTGTATAGTTGAGTCCTCAGTACTTCCACCTCTTGGGCTCTGTGGATTTGAGGATGGCGCAGTCACCTTCTGTAAGGTCGTATCTATCTTCAAACGTAAATCGTTGGTTTCTGGATTATTTTCTTGGCCTTCAGAGGAGATAATGGCTCTCTCTGCCATGTTCAGAAGCTCTAGAAGCTGGTTGTTGAGCTGCTCCTTCTCCTGCAGTGCTTTTTGAAGATCCATGCATCTGCTGTGGAGGGCAGCATCTGTGGCCACAGAGCCAGAACCTACACCTGAACTGGTGTGTGCCCCAAATCCTCCCTGGCTGTCCAGACTGCAGGCGGTCAGGTAAGCGATGGTGGATTCCGCAGCCTGTAAGGCCTCAACATACTGGCGGTTGAGGCGGTCCTTTTCCTGGAGCTTAGCATGAATCTCTTCCCAATCGGCTAGCCGCTCGCTCAGCTTGTTGATCAGGACTTCTTTCTCCTGACACTCCTGGTGGAGCAGCTCCAGCTGGGTGAGGAGAGCAGACTCGGTCGGGGTTTCATCCAGTGTGAGTCTGGTTTCAGGGCCTTTGTCTGACCCTTCTGTACTGCCGCTATGATGCACGTCTCTGGAAGAAGGGGAAGTGCTGTGGTCGGGTGACATGGGGAAGTAGGAGTCCACCAGGTCAGGACCATCGACATCATTCAAATGAAGGTGCGGAAGTGCATCGGTTTTCAGATGGTCGGAGCTCACAGACGGCATGCTGCTGCTGCTGCTAGCATCCACTAATCTGAGCCTCACAGGGACCGGGAGGCGAGATTTGACACCAACCTACAGTTGAAAACAAAATTAAACAGAAATTAGAAACACTGACACTACACACTACATTTAGGAAGCAATGGACGTTGGATTTTAAAATAAGTTGATAAAGTACCTTTCTTTGCATTCATTTGACTCCCAATCATTATACACTGGTAATAATTACTCAACATTGTTAATATGGAACTAAAGACTGTTGTGAAATGCAAAATTACAGAATTTTTTTGTCGATTTATCACGATTTGGGAAAAAAACAATCGTTTGACAGCTCCGTTTTCGTCTTTATACTTTCACTATAATAAAACTTACCCCATGTTTTGCCACATGCTGCTGTGCACTCTTGCCGTGTGACTGCCCTTTAGTGTGTAGACTCTCAATCCCCTCTGCGGTGCCGACAATTAGCTCAGTGGTGACAGGGTTCACCCCGTCTGTCACCTCATTATCGTTTTCTCCCTTTCCCTTCGACAGACTGATGACCTCAGTGTGCCTTTCTGACTCGACCTGCAGTGCTTCCAAACTCCTTCTCAACTCGGCCTGTCCGTCACTGCTGTTCCCCGAGGCGTCTGTGCTCTCTTTCTCCTTGCTTTCAGTAGACTTCTGTTCTTTCAGGAGACCCCGTAGCTTTGCATTTTCTGATCTTAGTCTGAGAAGCTCCTCTCTAAAAAAATAGGAAAATGTATACTGTAATGTTCACAAGACGTATTCTTAAGTCACAGACAAAAAGGAAAAGAGTGGGATTTGGAAACTTCTGAATAAAAGACCCACCTGAGGTGCGAGACTGATGTGGCCCCGCTATCAGTCAGCAAGGATTTAAGTGCCATTGAATTTGTGTGATCTTTCTTTCCAGTGTCCAAGTTGCCAGACTGAGCATGCTCTCTACTCTGGCTAAGATCACTGTCCATACTCATATCACACAAAAGCTTTCCAGACACCATCTAAAAAGGGAAAGATTACAAATATGGTTACACAAAAAAAAAAGGTAAAATCCAAGTATGTACCTTAGATTTTGTCTTAATGTATTTCCAAAACTCTTTAAAAATTTGAATAAATTATTATCTATTTCATACTTGTCCTAGTTTGATGTCGGTCTGACTCTCTTTATCCAGACCAGAGTGATGCTTCCTCCTATTGTGTCCCGCTGGCGTCTTCTCAAGCTGCTAGAGTAATGGGATGGGAGGCGAGTATGACACAAATGACTCGGTAAAAGAAAACTTAATGCGGGAACAGAATCCATAAAACACAGCACAGCAACATCAGAATGGTATGACGTGTCTAATGTGGCATGGTGAAAAGAGACCGTTTTGTGGGACACAGAGATAAGGACAAAAAACAAAAACAGGGACTGATTAGGAAAGGTGGAGGAGAAAAAGAGGGTTCATCTTCTAATACAGACAAGAAACACGCTTGTTAGAAAAATAAGACATACAGTACCACAGAGTTAACAGACTAGACAGAGTTAAGGTTAGGATGTAGGTTCAGAGGTTAGAAAAGAAGCTAGTTAAAAGTGGATGTTAGGACAATGACTCAGACAGAATTTGGTGGTTAATGAATAAAAGCTGCCCTTTTTATTGTTAGGTTTAGGAAATAAACGATGCTGTAACTTTAGGTACAGCTTCCTCCATTTGCAGTTCTCTTTTGTGGCCTCTAACCTGTTTCCAGGGGCTACGGCTGGTCACGTCTTTGTCTTTCTTGTCGTATGTGTCATGGTCTGACTTCTCCAATAGTGACAGTCGGTTCTGCAGCTCGGTGTTGACAGTCTGCAGTCTGCTGACACAATCCTGCAGCTCAAGAACCTAGGGCCAGGAGAGATTTGTATTCATTTTGGCACGATTTGTCTTCCTGTTCTACATTTTTCTGTTGAGTGAGTCCACTGTAAAAAATATAGAAAATGACACAATACTTTTTATTAGTGAAAAGCAATTCACCTTCTGCCTGAGCTCCTGTGCAGAGAGTAGAGACAAACTGTCGTCCTGACCCTCGCCGACACAGATACTCATGTAGGAAGTCTGATCTCCAATGAAGCTCAAAGTGTCTCCTGAAAAACACATTAAGAGTTACACCTAAATAAAAAGGATCCTACTTACCAAAAAAGTCTTGAATAAGAAGTGGAGTGTATTTATTTTCTACACTTACCACCGACTCCTCCTCCACGGTTCTGTATGGCTCCCAAGCGAGCCTGCAGAGAGGCATTCCAGCGCTGTGCGTCTTCAAGCTGATGTCTTGTGCTCTCCAGCTCTTTAGGATCAATCCGGTCCAGACCTGAACAGACACACAGAGGGTTACACAATGACAAAGTATGTTTTTGTATATGTAGGTGTTCCACTGGCTAGAATGTAAGTAACTTGACATACATTCAGAATGATTCACATGCAGTATCATTTGTAGTTAAGACTTGTGTGACTTAAAAGAGTTTGTTACGATAATATATACTGAAAATGTTCCCAAGTATAAAAACACTGGGGTGATGTACGATTGGACTAAACAAGAGGCACACTACATTTTTTAAATGTAATAATACATATTTGCATGATTGTCCTATACATATAAAAAATTCCGAATAAGTTGAATCAGGTAAGCTAGCGATTCTGAAAAAACGTTAATAAACAAATATATAGATATATAAAGCAACACTTCATACCCCCAACCCCTTCTGTAATATGTAAAGTGAGGTGATTTTGTAGGGGCCACATATAATGAATAATGAATTTAGTAAAACATTATAAAATATGTCTTCAGTAGAAAATATCTTATATAAATAAATATGTTAAAATAATTTAATTATATCTGCAGACATTATAGTGTGTTTTGTATACTGCTTATAAAATGCTAAATTGGCACACTCAAAGTGTTACAATAAATAAGCATATTCACCATGGCTTTCTGTGTGTTTCCCTACACGTGGCATGAACACATTGTATGCACTGTATATTATAATGATTATATAACCAAAACAAGAAATGTGGAATTTCATTGGTAGTAACTGTAGCTACGTCTATCATACGTTCAATGTGAATGTGGTCCTGTTACTTACAGCTGACCTATTTATACACCTGGCTCGCTGTCGACAGGGGGGGGGGGGGGGGGGGGGATGAGCCTGTGCTTGACGTGCACAGAAAGGCGAGCACACACACGTGCATGTGGACAGACACTGGAGTCATTTGGCTTAGACGACTAACTGAGCAAACAGTGACACTATTAATCAGTCTCAAGGCTGCGCTCTGATGTCACATATCTGAAGCAGTAACTGTGAATTACTTTAGTTATATGATGTCATAAGATAAAAAACTTAAGATTTTATTTATTTATTAAGATTTATTTCAGGGAAGACTATCTAAAGTGGGTTATCATTGGATACTATAGCAGTAGAAGTATTAGAAAGCTTGTTTAAAAGTTGTTATATAATGACATGCTTGTGAAATGAAATGACAGATGGTTGGATTAGTAATCAGTTAGAGAGGTGATGCAATCAACCGACAACCAAATGTTTTAGTGGGACAGTGAAAAAAAAAGTAGACAGCATGTTAAAAGTGAGAGACAGGACAACAGCAGCTTTTATTCACTTTGTTATAAATGACAGAGAAACAGAGAAACAGTGTGGAATGGATGAGTGTGAAGCCTTTACATTTAACGAGTGACAGAGAAAAAACAGGTAGCTAGCAACTCTACTGTGGACAGAACATGCAGATGAGAAGGTGATGATGATGCAAAGAACATAGAGTGCACGCAGATGAGGAGTGGAAGGAGCAGGTGTGCATGCTGAATGAGGTGACATATAAAGAGGGGAAGTGAACCTGTCAGCAGGAGATATTATTAGAGTGAACACAAAGGACAAAGACGACAGGTGTGTTTGTGTGTGCGTATGTTTTCCCAAGGAGCTGTCGCTAAACGTCTCCCTGGGCTATAGTTTCCTAACTCCTCTAAAGACTTATAATAGTTGACAGTGATAAACATGCTCTTTCATGTGTGATTTTTTCATTCATTCAGTTCCTCATCTACAATCCCCTGTGTTTGCAGCGCACCTTCTCTGAGTTTGGCTCTGTGTATCTCTCTCTCCAAGTCGTCCCTGAGCTCCTCATTAGTTTTGATGCTTTGCTCTAGCTGCTGCCTGAGGAGCTGCACCGCTGTCAGCTCCAGCTGCAGAGCATGGATACGCTGGGCACTGGAAAACAAACATGAATATACATAGAGGAAGGTTGGTCCGTCACATACGTTAACCAAATGAAAGACATGTTTTCAGTTTAATGTAAGAGTTCCAGGGATCATTAATTATCCCTACCTGTCCTGCTCCTTTACAGTCCGGACCAGGCTGGAGTAGAGCTGCTGTTCGGCTCTTAGGGCTTTATTCAAAGCACCGTGCTCCTCTTGCAAGGTCAAAAGGTTTGGTAAAACCTTAGGGGAGACAGAACATGAAAGGAAAATGGTCTTAATATCTTATCTATAAGTATAAAATATGCTTTTTCCTGGTTTCATTCAAGAGATAAGCTTGTCAAGTTTACTTCTTGCTGGCTGTCACCACCAATCATGGTTCTCTCTCTCTGAGGGAGCCCTGGGAGTGACCTCTCCATGCCCGAGCCAATGACCCGATCCTGGGTAGGATCGGCCCGACTGTCCCCTCTCTGACTGAGGCGCTGGTGGAGAACCTGCACAGAGACATAAACAAAACATGAGAACCAATACTCCATAAGAAGAGGCCGCTGGGTTCAAAGAGTAGTCAGAAGAAAAGCTCCCTATGCAAAGCTGCTGTGTGTTTCATTGATTGAAAGTTTGACTTTGTCAATTGAATGGGGGAATCCTTACATCGATAATCTCATCCTTGGTCTTTAGAGTGGCAGTCAGGGACTCAATGTTCGCAGTCTGACCTTCGTTGCGACCTTCCAGCTCAGATAGCAGTGACTGTAGCTCTGCCAAAGAGATCTGGACATCAAGAAAAGTAGGGGATTATAACACAATATGACACTTGTTGGTAAGAGTTCCAATTATGGATGAATAATCAACTGACCTTCAGTTCATTCTCCCTTTTCAGTGCTTTGTTCAGTGCCTCAGTTTTCTGTGCTAGCTCCTTTTTCAAGACAACGACTGCTTTTTTGGAGGTGGGAATGTTCTCCACATTGTCCTCGCTGTTCCTCCTGGACAACTCAGCTTTACAGCAGACAAAATAGAATCAAAATGTAACGCTAGGTCCTAAGTGTGCTTTGACTTACAAATAAATATCCAGTGAGATAGTTTAAAGGTCTGAAACTCCTTACCTTCCCTCTCGTCCAATTTCTCCTGCATGATCTGGATAGTTTGTCTGAGCTCCAACACATTATCCGGCTCCTCCTTTTGCCTCATCTCTGCCAGAAACTGGTCCCTCTCCTGAGCACGCTGCAGAAGCTTCTGCAAAGTAACAAACACGCCATGAACATAATAAGAAATCATATGTTTTTCAAAAAGGCCACCAATTGATTTTGAGTCAGAATGGACGAGAGGAGTATGGTTAGTGTTGTTCTCATTGGGAGTTTTGATTTCCTCTCACTGTTAGGCTTCCTTGACTGTAAGTCGAGCTCATTTTACGGTCAAGTGACTGTGTTTGTATCCCAGAGGAACTCACGTTGATGAGGCTGTCTTTTTCGGCGAGCTGGGCTCTGAGTTCTGCTGTCTCTAAATAACCCTCCTGTGTTGTCGTGGAGCTTTGCTTCTCGGCAGTGGCAAGCCGCTGCTGCCTATCAGACAGCTGCTTCCTCATTTCCTGGATCTCTACAGTGCGCTCAGACAGCATGCGGTTGTAGCGCTCTGCAGACTCCTAGGGACAAGAAAGAACAGATTAAAGAAATTAGATTATGTGATGTTTGCCCACAGTCGGTACATATGAATGGCTTTTTGTACATGTGTCAATGCACATTGTCTGTATAATTAAATCAAATATAATTACATTTCTCTCATTTGCATGTTACTTTAGTTGTATTGTATAGCATTCTTTGTTATATTCTATCACCATGTGTTGCGAAAACCTTCTTTGTCAATGTTTTCATAATTAATTGTTGACCTTGAGGAGTTGGTCCTTGCTGCTGATGGTGGCCAACAGCCCTTCCACAGCACTCTCATTGTCAGCAACCAGCCTTTCCCTGGCCTTCACAGCCTCCGCCAACATAACCTCTGTGACCTTTAACCTCTGGCCCATCTGTTCAGCTAAGTCACGTGCGTGAGTCTGTGACTGGCTCAACATTGATTCAGTCATCTCCTAAAAAACAAGAATGAAATTGATTTAGAAAAACCAAAAAGTAACTCAGGATATAAACACAATCTAATTGATGTGCTTGCATATGTTAACATCCCAGGTCAAACACAGCAGAGTAAGGTCACTATTTTTCAGCTAACCTGCATGTCCTTTGTCTTGCCCTCGAGGGAGAGCTGTAGCTGGCTGATGATGGAGTCCTTTTCCCTCAGTGATCTGTTCAAGTTATCTTCTACATCTTGCTTGGCTCTTTGCAGGTTCTTAAGTGTGTTTGCGAGATGCTGCAACTCCGCATCCTTCTCTTTGATCAGACTGTCAAAACTCTGGAAGGAGAAGAATGGGCAGACCGATGCATCAGACTGAAGAACAACTTCCCAACAACAACATTTTTTCAGATTACTTGGAAAGGTACATTTTATCTTCTGGCCCTCTTCTAAAAGTACATCCAAATCACATATAATCTGCTTACATTGATAGTCTCCTCGTTGTGAGAGAGCAGGTTATTGAGCCTGTCCAGATCTCTCTCCTTCTCCCTTAGAGACAGCTGCAGCTGGTGGATCTCATTGTCTTTCTCCTCGATAGCAGCAAACTTCTCATCCAGCGCTTGCTGTGAGAGAGCAAACAGAACAAGGTCAGAATCAAATTATAGTCGCCGTGGTGAGATGATTACGCAGAAGGAATGCAAACCTCCAGGGCCTTCTCCTTTTCCTTCAGCCTTTGCCGCAGCTTGGAAAGCACGTTATCGCTTCCTCCTGGACTTTTGCTATGCTCAAAGTCTCTGACCATGTTTATGTACTCCTGAAGAAAACAAAAAATAATTATGTAAAAAGTATATTCTAAATCTCAATGTACAATATTGCAGATTTCTCAATGGAAAAAACAAACACAACATTAATATATTCACAAAATAATTGCATGTTTTGGTTTGAAATATGTGTTTATGTTTAATGTTGTCGTGTCACCTGTAGCTGCTGTTCTTTATCAGCCAGAGTGGATGTGAGGCGCTGGATGGTGACTTCATGGGACTGCAGTTTTCTTGTGGTTTGATCCAGCAGGTCCTGGTACTGTTGCTCCAGAGCGCTCTCCCTCTCCCTGATCTCACCACTCAGCTTTTTGAGTTGGTTGGTCTGATCCTAGAGGGGCCAAATAATAATACTTTCACGCAAAAATGTATATATTTTTATAGTACCAGATGACAGAATGGGTCATTAAATACCAATACATCAAACTAGCCAACTACTGTCCTACCAGTTGTCTTACATTCAGAGCCTTGTCTCCCTTCTTCTTCTGCTGTTGCAGATCCTCCATTTCCATCTCTAGTTGGTCCTTTGCCTGCTGCAAGTCAGCCAGCTCTTGCTCCTTCCTGTCTAGGCCGCGCTGTAGCTTTTGGGCTTCGAGCACCTTGGCATGGTGGTCGCCCTGGAGTTGGGCCAGCTCGGTTTGCTTTTCCATTAATAGATTTTGGTGCTCTTCTACTCCCTGAGGAATATATGGAAGAAATGTTGGTTTTTACAATGTGTTTATTGCCGATGAGATGGAGAAAAAAAAACTTCCATATTTAAAGAGATACTGACATAATATACTGTGTGAATGTAGAGCCACACAAAGAGCAAGGAGCCAGTGGCTTGCTATAAAAGGTACATGACTTGCCTGGTATTTCTGTAGTTGGGCTTTATGTGCTGCCTCTCTAGCCTTGGATAAAGCGTCATCCCTGTCCTCAATCTCATGACAAAGCTCTGCGATCTGTGCAATACACAGAAAGAAAGACAGACAGGAAGTTGTTAGAGCATTGCATAGTAGAAGTAACATGATTGACTGCACAGGTAGCAGAAGTCTTGTCTTTGGGAACAGTTATCCCCACAATAAACAATAATGTTTAATGAACCTTACCTCTTTTTCTTTTTCTCTGAGGACCTGGGTCAGCCCCTGGATTGTTTTGTCTCGCTTGAGAGCATTTTTCTTCTCGGAGGCGAGTTCATTCTCATTCTCCTCCAACTTGCCCAACAGGTTCTGTTCACATAAAGAAGTGAAGTTACTCCAAAAAACTTCACAATCTAATAAAAAAAATATATATCTTCATCCATGTACCTTGTTTTGATCCTGGGTGTCCTCCAGCGTTCTAGTCAGGTTCTCATTAGTGCTTTTTGACTGGGTGAGATCTTCTGTCAGCCGCTTATTGCAGGACTCCAATCGGTCAAACTTGCTCTGGTTCTAAGCAAATGCAGAAAATACATGAAGGGGAAAATATTAAAACCAGCATTGTTAAGCAGTAAAACTGTGGCCTGTCACAGCCCATTACCAGTTCTATAGCTACTACAGCAATATGCCCAGCTAGAATTTCTCAAGAGATCTACCTTCACTCTCACAGGAGTGTATTCATCATCATATTCCTCTGTAAGGTCATGTAGAGACTTCAATTCTGCCGTTCTGTGTCTGGGCTTTGCTCGGGGCTTGAGGGTGCCAGTAGTATTGAACCTCTTCAGGACAGGTATGTGGCTCCCTGCAGGGGGAGAAACTTGCTGCTTGGAGATGCAGCGTAGGATCTGGATCAGGTCAGAGATGACAGAGGGCTGACCTGAAGAGCTTCGGAGCAGTGCTCTGGCCTGAACCTTTCCTCCATGGTCATCAGTGGTGGCACCATGTCTGGTAACAAAGATCTTGGGTTCCCTGAGTTTACGGTTGGGTGGAGGGTCTGGAGGATTTTCTGAGGAAAGTTCTCTATTGAGGGACTGTAAGGATGCAGAGCGACCTTTGAATCCAGGTCTTGGCAGTGTGCCCTTGCTATGGACCAGGTCAAGGTACATGCACTGAGAATGGGGGCGTGTACCTCGCAGACCAAGAGTCTTTGTAGAGCAATCAAGGCCTGCTGCAGATCCATGCCTGCTGCTCCTGAGGTTTGAGCGCACAGGGAATGCCCCTTTACCAGCGATCACATCCAGACTCACACACCTTCTCATGCGATTCGCCACATTTCCACTACCAATTTTGCTGAGCTGCTGTCCTTCAGAGGTCGGCTGACATTCAAACTCATCGTCAGGACTGTCTAACCCAGAAGACCTGAGTGGAATCCTGCAGGTTGAGCTCCCCGAGTCACAGCTGTCCAGGCCTTGGTTGTTCTTTTTGTAGATGTGGATGATACACTGGATCTGGTGGTCTTTCTCCAACAGCAGTTTCTGGATCTGACTGTTGTGTTCATCCTTTAGCTGGCTAATGCTAATGTCAAATTGTACCACCTTCTCCAACTGGAACACACATTTCCCACAGAGGAACTCTCCATGACCATCACGAGTCACCTCTCTGCCCAGCACGTGGGACAGGATGACCTGTAGCTTCCTATTCGTTGATGAGCTGAAGATCCAGCGACACTGGCTTCCTACCAGACGAACTCCACATATACGACACGGATCCCTCATGGCACCTTAGATCTTCTGCAATCACCCACATAAAACAAGTCCAAAAAGCCTCACACTGACGTACAAGTGGCGTGCATAATGGTCATGAACATGCCAAACACGGAATGGCCATATATCATGTTCTCTTACTGCATCAGCCAGAGAAGCAGAGAGGAGAATGAGGAGAGTGCAGAACACTATAAATCCTAAGCCTTTGATAATCCCTGCTCCCGCCTCTTTTCCACTCTCCCCCAACACATTCAATCAGATCAAATCCTCTTGGACTGCTGCAGTGATTTGTGTTATGGCCGGTGCCAGATCATCTCCGAGGTGCCTTAATGGGGAAATCTGAGAACTGGTGAAGACGGCACCAGACGGCAAATAACTCCTATAGACTCCATCCTTTCTGGCCATGCATACAAAAAACAGTTTTAAGATTAGAAGAGGTGTTTTCTGGCAAATCCACCTGTTTCGGTGAGAGGCCACTCCAAGTCCTGCCACGTCCCAGGAGCATTCCTGGTTGATGCATTGTCCATAGTTTTTCAAAGTATTTTGCAAATTCACACTCATTTGATCACACATTCTGACAAACACAGACAGATTACACAACGTCTTCCTTTCCCCTTTAATAAAGGACAGACATAAATAACTCTCAGAGGAGCCGTCTCCAGACAGCAAGGTAATCCAGTTTTAACACAGTGACCTGAGTTCAGACGCCAAGGCATGAAACTATGGATAGACACTGCGTAAGTAACAGCTTTCTACTCTTCATATCAACAACACAGCACGTTCTAAAAAACCCTACATATGACCACTTTCACACTGTACTGCAAAATCTCTATGTGATGGACAAGTGTAACATTTTAAGTTTTATACGATAGTTATCCATCAAACATTACACTGCATAAAATCTGCCAAATCAACATGTCCCACAGAGTCTAAAATCATATAGCTGGCATTGGAAACATAGATGTGGAAAACACAGGATTAATGTCATATATAGGACTAAGGAAAATTGAGAGATTACTCTATAGGTCACAAATATCAATCAAATTTGAAGCAAAACAAGAGATAATCAAGGAGCACCAGTAGTGACTACTTCAAACTCCCTTTTTTGCCAAGAAGACAATCCACCAAAGTCCCAACAAACAAGACTGCCCAGCCTCTTCATTGAAGCAAAGAAAAAAAACTTAAGTGTTGTTCAAGGAGGCACACAATGAAAAAGAGGAAGCCATAAAACATGCCAGAGAGCCTTTCCTGTCGTTCAACAGAAAAACATGGTCAATCCTCTGATTTCAACAGTGCCTACTTTGTGCGTACAGCATAGAGCAAAGCCTACGGCATCTGCTCGGTCGGTGAGTGTTTGGGTTTATATAACGTGAGTCGTGACACATTAATGCACAATTATACGATTAGGCTAGGAACAGGGTATGATAGAATGACGTGACAACTAGTTATATAAAAAATGTCCAGTGAGCAATTTTATGGCCTATTACAAAGAGATTTAATGACAAAATCAACACCAACCTGATGGCTGGGTGATGGTTGATCCTTCTCTCTATGTAGCTCATTTCTCATTGCCTGGGAAATAGACAGTCAAAGGTCACTTAAATGTCTATTTATATTTAGTTGATCTGAAACAAACTTTTAGTTATTTAGTGGCCAACAATGACAATACACAATACATAACATTCCTATGAATATACAGTATGTACTCTCTACAAATGGCAACAAATGATACAATAAAAAAATAGATATGTATTTGCAAAAGGAAAGCCCCTAAAGTACACACATTTAGCAAAATACAAGAGTCATACCTCAAGTTCCTGATCTTTTGTGGCGATGAGAGCAGACAGCTGTTTTACACTGTCAGCTGATGGTGCATTGGTGTCTCGGTCTGCACTTTTCTTCTGATGGATCACAGCTTCCTGGTTCTTTAAAGTGATATGGAGCTGCTCGATGATACTGGTGTGAGCAAAACAGAAACAATTAGGTCTTTATATAGAAAAACAACATCATTTGAATGTGACTTTGATGATCTCGTGTCCCTACTTGTCTTTCTCCTGCAGAGCCTGCTGCAGGTCTTGGACTAGGTTGGGGCCGGGGACAGAGGGGATGGAGCTCAGTGGACCATGGGCTTGGAGCTGCTTCTCCATGTTTATGCTCTTAAGCTTCTCCTGCTCAGCGATGCCTGCCATCTTCTCCACCTCGTCCTCCGCCGTTCGCAGACACTGACATGAGACAAAAAAGGCCAAATGAGACAAACACCAAAGTTATTAAGACAAATGCAGATTTGTATTACTATCTGCAATGGATAACTAGGTCTACCATCAGAAGAACACATTTTGGTTAATATGATCATTCAAACAACAGGAACTGAGTGATCATGATTTTTAAGAGAAAAAGAAAGCACTTTATTGGGGATGATATATGAAATTCCTGCTCTCAGGGAGTAAATTACAGCCATTTAAGTCCTTTGCCAAGTAACAAATATTTGGAAAGTAACTCTATAATACGATTTGTACTGTTTAATAGGATGAAATCATTTCTTGACTCACCTGCTCTAGGTCAGCTATCCTCTTGTTGCAAGCGTCCCGTAGTGCATCCATCTCTCTGTGAGCTTGCTCTCTCAGACGCCGGGGTTCCCCTGACTCTCGACCAGCCAGACTCTCTAAAGCTTTCCTAGAACACAGGGGAAATTGGTCTAGAGTTCATATACATGTTCACCAGCCCAGTGGGCGTCCATGTCACCGTTTTTCTTTATGTGTGTTTTTGTCTGATTTAAAAAAAATGACACCAAACGTGAATTTAGCCAACAGCACAGCAGGATTGTATAGTGGACGATACTTACGATGCAGACACGAGTAGCTCCTGTTTCTCTGCCACATCTCTCTTCATCGACTCCAACTCCACCTTCAGCTCTATGTTCTATAAACAGAAAACAGTCACTCTGTTATAGCACAAATTGCACATCTAGAATAGTCACAAAAACACTGGCACAGACGGTTCATTTCCGGTAATACATGTCAATATAATTGATAAATCTCAAGGTTTATCTTGGAGTGTGCACAAAGATAACGAACATTCTTGTATGACACTTCATCTTTCAAACTGAAGATAAGGAGAGAGACGAGCGGCTCTAATGGGACCGGTAGATTCCAAGGTTCTTAAATCTCACTCACAAAAAGAAACAATGAAAAAGGCAAGACAGCAGTTCTCAGATCACAAATGGGATTTTGGGTTGAATAAAATCCAGCTGTTGTTGTGGCTGAGGTCGTCATCTCAATTAGCCTCGGTAGGAAACACTGAGTCACATGCAACTTAAAAGGCACTGCGGGGGCCACATAAATGCATGACAAAGACATAAAGGCCAATAGACACGTTTCATACTAGAGTAAAAAATATAATACCGTTTTAAATATGTCCTCAGTGGAGTCGTCACATTTCTGCTGCATGCGCTCCTCCATGAAGTAAATGCGCAGCTTCAGGTTAAAGTTCTCTTTCTTCAGAGCTGTGATTTGCTGCAGATAAATGACAAAAAAGTTTAAATCTACAGGAAAATAACGGAACAACAAATCTCAATATAATGAAGAATAAGAATATTTGAGGCTCTGTCTCCCCCTTAATTAAATCTACTGTAGTATGTGTCTTTCTACATAATAATAATAATAAGAAGAAAACAAGGATAGGACAAATCATTTGGGTCAAGCTGTTAAGTGCTTTATCTGTAGGAAAAAGCGGGGCAACATGTTTACATAGCAAAAATGTGGTCCATGCGTCTGGCAATTGTTCAAATGAAGGGAGGCCTTCATGCTTGCATCATGTGTGTGAGTGCAGAATGTGTGTGAAGTAGACTGTGCATCATTGTGCTCCAGGCTCAGTGCAGCATACATCTGGTAATGGGGGGTTGGGTAGACAGTGAAAAGGGAGGAGGTAGAAGTCTGGACCCCTCCGTAAACCTCTGCAGCCAGGCAGCCACAAGCCAAAAAATCTGAACATGCATTCCACTCAAATGCTGAAATATAGGCTTCAGCCCATCTCAATCCTACTCCTCCACACACTTCATCACTACTTCTCCTTAAATGGTCAGTGTGGCTTGCTATTCGTCAGACTGAGGATCAGGTTTAATAAATGATAATAGCCTGTTTTGCTGTGTTTGGGTAAAGTGGACGGCATGACCTCATACAAGAAAAGTTCAGTGTTTCAATGTGTTAACAATTGACAGCAGATTACAAACGATTGAAATAGTCAGTAGTATCATAAGTGCCACTTGATAAAATCACTTACGTTCTCATAGTCCTTCATGGTGAGACATTTGATTGGGGACATCTTGTCAGGAAAGGACGGAGCTGTGAAAACAAAGTGATACATGTTCATAAGAGTCACTACACTACACAATGGTTGTTTTAGCACATATCATTTTGAAAGAATAACTCTCAGCTTTAAGGGATCTGTTTATCACAGAGAGAGAAAGAGAAATCAGAAATGTTGTCACTATAGAGGCATCAGAGGTGAGACAGCTTCTGGAAAGTTGCCCTGTTTAGACTAGTTCAAAGCAGAACCCACAGCTGATCATGTAACACTCGTCAACAACACATTTCACAACGGTAACTCCCGATTCACAAGTTTGACGACCAGAAGGGACGAGCTAGATCCTCCCCACACACTTGAATCAGTTTGTTTTTGTGTATTTTATTTATAAAATCAGATACGTTGCTTTTGTCCTTGCTGGCATTGGTGTAACATGAATCAAGATCTCTACAGATGGTATTCATTATCCTTGATTACTCGCTTAAGTCCCAGATCTAGTATCCGACTAAACTACTGAAACCAGAAGCAAGAAATAGTCTGAGACATTTAGCGAGGCAGCATCTGGAGATTCAAGATTCTTTATTTGTCATATGCACAACAGGAGACAATAGCTTGCTTACTCCTGCTATGAATGGAAACCTCAAACTTTGATTAGATTTCTAGAATGTACGTATAACTCTGGTTAATATCAACATTGGCCTTATGTTCTGAGTCTCTGCAAACCATAATTTTTTTCATCACTGGGTCCATCTGGGCACTTTAAGTAAGCATGTTGAAGAAGAGGTACAGGAAGACTTCAGCTGAATTAAGTTTAATTTCTTATCCCAACCTCAGTGTAGAGATAGTGTGACAGTATAAATACGTTAGCTGTTCAGTAGAGAAACACATTTCAGAAAGAAAACACATTGTCTGCTCTAAATGGTAAAAGGACTGGATTTATACAGCACTTTTTTTTTTACCTGATGCACTTCCACACACTCACACACACATAGGTTGGCAGGCTGCTATGCAAAGTGCTGGCCAGCCCATTGGAACTCCAGGTTCAATGTCTTGCTCAAGGACTCTTACACATAAATCCTATCACCAACTGTGGTTTAATGGACGACCTGCTCTACTTCGAGAGCCACAGCCGCTATATAACTCTGATTACTTGTTACTATTAAGGCTGAGTAATGACTTTCATTTATTTCATCACTTTTCATCAATTTTAACAAATATAAAAGTGAGGCATGAATGGCACTGTGAATATGTATTGTGGATGTATTTTGTCTTGTGTCATAACTTTACATGTAATATGTTTAACATATACAGGAATTAATTATAGCAATAATATTTACAATAACTATCAAACAAATTATTAAAAACAAATATATATATATATATATATACAATCATATGAAAAAGTTTGGGAACCCCTCTCAGCCGGCATTATAATTGACTCTGCTTTCACAAAAAAAAGATAAAAGTGGTATGTCTTTAATTTACCAGGAACAACTAAGTACTGGGATGTTTTCCAAACAAAGATTTTTTGAAAAGCAGTATTTGGTTGTATGAAATAAAATAAAATGTGAAAAACTGGCTGTGCAAAAATATGGGTACCCTTGTGGTTTTGTTGATTTTAATGCCTGTAACAGCATGTAAAACTGATGACTTTAAACGCAAAGTTGGTTGGATTATGTTGTTAAGCCTTGAACCTCATAGAATTGTCTGTTTAATCATGAGAAAATGTATTTTAGGTGCCTAAATGCAAGTTGCACTTCTCTTTGACTCTCTGCTGAAGTGAGACAGAATGGGATCATCAAAACAGCTCCCAAAAGATCTTAAAAACAAAGATTATTCATTGTCATGGTTTAGGGGAAGGCTACAAGAAGCTTTACCAAAGGTTTCAATTGTCAATTTCTACTGTAAGGAACGTTGTCAGGGAATGGAAGGACACAGGCACAGTTGCAGTTAAACCCAGGTCTAGCAGACCAAGAAAAGTGCAAGAGCGGCATATGCGGCGGATTGTGAGAATGGTTGCACACAACCCAAAGATCACCTCCAAAGACCTGCAAGAACATCTGGCTGCAGATTGTGTACATGGTTCTACAATTCAGTGCAATTTGCACCAAAACATCTGTATGGCCGGGTGATGAGAAGGAAGCCCTTTCTGCGCCCACGCCACAGATACAGTTGCATGGAGTATGCAAAAGCTCATTTAGACAAGCCAGCTTCATATTGGAAGAAAATGCTTTGGACTGATGAGACAAAAATTAAAGCGGCAACGAGTAACTTTTAAATATCTTTTAAACAGCCTCATGTTTCCTCTCATAATCATAAATTACCTTTAACAGCAAACAAGTCCATCAGTGCAAAGAAAGACGTTTTTATATAGTTTTTATTACTGCATTTGATCTGGTCGTACACCCAGTCCGATTTTCGGTTCACGCGTGCATGCTCTATGGTCACATATCCGCATTGGTCGCAGATTTCAGTGTGGCGCAGGAACGCGATTTGAGAAGCCTATGGCTCCAGGTGAGGGAAGGGGATAGGGAGACCAGATCCCAATTCACCAGATGTGGGACAAAGACTACGTTTGTGCGGGACAAAGTGCCGTTTTCTTTAGCAAAATAAACTCGTGTCACCACCGGTAATGCCAGAGACACGGCTTTCTATATTAAAAAACACTATCTTTAGATCAGCGCGCAGCAGTTAAGTTAGCTACTGTTAAACAAATAGAGTTAAGGCTGCGGCTTCACATTAAAAGCATTTCACTGGCTTCACATAAGCATTTCACTTGACAAACGTGAGTTGGCTTTTATTTTGAAGTAACAGAAAGGAAATGCTGAAGCAGGCAGCACCTTCACAGAGCCCAATGAGCCCAGCAGCCCCCCGACAGTGCGATACACACACACAGAGACAAACGGAGAGACGCACACTCACAGACTGCTGTCTCCACACAGCTATCGGATATATAGGCTACCAGATTATAAAACACGCATTTAAAAAGGGGGGCTCACTTTCAATAACAATGCGGGACAACGTCTCAATTTGCGGGACGTGTGAAAAGTAATGGAAATGCGATCTGGTCACCCTAGAAGGGGAGCGGGAGCCTTGTTTGAGACAGTTATTTGTCGTCATAATTGATAACGGGGCTGAACCATCAAAGCAAAAAAAGAAAATGCAATGAAGAAAAGTAAAAAAGGGAGAGTGATAGGCGGGTGGGAGGGCGTTGCCAAGCAACGTATAGGCCTACACAATTTCACGGAGTGAACCTAGACTGCAGTGTTTACTCCTAAATGAATGAGCGGTAGCCTACTAAAGACTCGTTCAGCTCCGTGAGAGGTGACAATGCATCAACTCATTGCAATCAGGTGTGTTTAGCACTTACTGGCATTAGTAGATGCTGTGTCACCACCACTCTCACCGAGCCGAAAAGAGTCCACACACGGACACGCACCATATTGCTTCCTGATTATTTGAATTTTGCAGCCCTGCACGAGCAAGCAAACAGCTTCACGACAGCTGGCGTCGTAATAATACTACCGCTTTTGTTCAAAGGTGTCGCCAACGTGCCGACTTACTCGTAGTAGCTTTAAGTTATTTGGTCTTTCTAAAAAGCAGATGTTTTGGTGCAAATTGCACTGAATTGTTGAACGATGTACAGATACACAATCTGCAGCCAGATGTTCTTGCAGGTCTTTGGAGGTGATGTGTGGGTTGTGTGCAACCATTCTCACAATCCTCCACCTATGCCGCTCCTGTTTTTTTCTTGGTCTGCCATGCCTGGGTTTAACTGCCACTATGCCTGTGTCCTTCCATTTCCTGACAACGTTCCCTACAGTCGAATTTGACAATTGAAACCTTTGGGAAAGCTTCTTGTAGCCTTCCCCTAAACCATGACAATGAACAATCTTTGTTTTTCAGATCTTTTGGGAGCTGTTTTGATGATCCCATTCTGTCTCACTTCAGCAGAGAGTCAAAGAGAAGTGCAACTTGCATTTAGGCACCTAAAATACATTTTCTCATGATTAAACAGACAATTCTATGAGGTTCAAGGCTTAACAACATAATCCAACCAACTTTGCGTTTAAAGTCATCAGTTTTACATGCTGTTACAGGCATTAAAATCAACAAAACCACAAGGGTACCCATATTTTTGCACAGCCAGTTTTTCACATTTTATTTTATTTCATACAACCAAATACTGCTTTTCAAAAAATCTTTATTTGGAAAACATCCCAGTACTTAGTTGTTCCTGGTAAATTAAAGACATACCACTTTTATCTTTTTTTTTGTGAAAGCAGAGTCAATTATAATGCCGGCTGAGAGGGGTTCCCAAACTTTTTCATATGACTGTAATTAAATAAGATCCTGAGGGACCAACGAAAAATGAATAAATAAACATAATGTAAAAAGGGTAGGCGCAATAAGCTAAGGCTTCAGCATACACCTTTTCGATCAATACTATTTATAAGAAATTAATATATAAATTACGATGACAACTTTGTGTTATTTTGTGTGTTTTTTATTTTTTTAACTTATGTAAGTAATGTTGTGAATATGTTTTGATCGAAATAAACTGAAATAAATAAATAAATTTAAAAAGAAATGTTTTACGTAATTATTATTTTTTTTTTTTACTTTTCTTTTGGTACTGATACCAAAGGAATACAAGTTTCATTACCTTGCTCTGAAGAACATAAACATGTTTTTTCTACAAAATAAGACAGAGTTCCCAAATGTCAAGTGTTGTTTGGTACACTAGTCATGAGCTGATACTATTAATCAATTAAACATCAACATGATAAAAAAAATAATGGAAACTACTGTAGGGGAGAGTGGCCTAAATTGTGCCACTTTTTACTCAAAGTGATTTTAAAGTGAGGCCTTGACAGTTATATCTCCAACTCAAATATGTACATATATTTCATGATGTGGTGCATCCTTGGCAGTAAAAACTTTGGATCTGGAATAAACTGTTTAAGAAATATAGCTTTCGGAAAAAAAGTTGTCTTGTGGCACAACTTGCCCCCGGTGTGGTGTAAGTTGTGCCACAAGAGAGAATACCATGGGGTAAATTGTGCTATTGATATATATCTCATAAAGTGTAATGCAAGACAAATCCATTAGTCAATCACTTATTTAAGGTTTATTTAAAAGTAAATAAAGTAAATATTTTGCAAAGATTGAAGGCCAATTTTCTTAAACAAGGCCTAGCAGATCTAACGGTTTTACCTGCAAAGCTCACAATGACAAAGTCACCATCATCATCTTTCTGGCCATCTGAACTCTCATCAGTGGTGTCGTTAAGTGGAATGGAGATGTCAGTCTCTTCTGAGCTACTGTAGACAGTCACTTTCTTTTGGTGACCAGTGTATACAGCCATGCCAATGGTACAACTCTCAGAAATGTACTTTGCACTTGCTGCTCCGCCCTTGTAGAACCAACTGCCCCCTGGCATATGCGATTCCCTCTCAAAACCCATCTGTACACCCTGGTTTTTCCTCCCCATTAACCATTTTACCTCTGCACTACTATCTTTGTTTATATGTGGATGTCTGGGCTTTATGCCTTTTATTTTTGTTATTGTTATTTTACCTTCTTTTTTTACCCACTCAATGCACTATATTCAGCACTTTGGACAGTGCAAACTGTTATAAATGTGCTTTTATAAATACATTTTACTAACTTACTTACTTATAACTCACCCCAGGCCCTCTGGCACAAATCACCCCAACCCCAGAATTTTGGTTGATAAGCATGATGCAGCAGTTTAGGGCTGACATCGTGCTAATTATATAGACAAAAAGTGTAGAATACTAAAGCACTAAAACATATCAAATGTTTTCAAACGTGTCTATAATTGTTCAGACACAATAATCAAAAAACCTTGATCATGGAAATTTTACTTTGAAAGGCAAAACACTTTTTTTTTTAGCTTAAATGTGCTTATATTTAATTCCATGTTTCTCCCTTCTTTACAAGATGAGTCAAATGGATGGCTCTTCTTAAATATGTGGTCACATTTCCAATTTCTTCTATGGTTTTCTAGAAACAAGGGGTGGCACAACTTCCCCACCGGCACAACTTAGGCCACTCTCCCCTATATAGTTTTGATGATCCAATAATCATTTTGAATCATTTTTCAGTTAACACCAAAAACTTCCTGGTTTCTCCAATGTGAAGATGTTCTTCTTATCTCGTTTGTATACCAATGTAACCTGGTATCTTTGGGTTTTACAGCCCTAGTCTAGACAGATATGCTAAACAGCTTTGTCTAAATAAAAGTGTACACAATTATTCAAAATTATTATTATTCTATTCTTTAGTACACCAAATAATTATTGAAATCCGAACAAGTATGTTCTAAAATCTTAGAAAAAAATGGCTATTACACTAGAGGTGGCCTATAATGGTTTCAAGGTGAGGTAAAATCTTTATATCATCTCAATGTATACATTCATTGTCACATCGCCCAACACAACTATTCAGTGTTTTTCTGTATGAGAAACTTTGTTTTGGTCCCTTTCTAATCTATAATACGGCTGGTATCAAAAGATTTGTAAATGAGAATAATTTCTACCAATTTAGTGTGCCAGTGTTATAATGCTAAAACCATGTTACCTTTTACCTTGGTGTCTCTGTGTTTGTTCACAAGACCAATTTGACATAAAGCCACAGATGTTGAGCTATGAATCAGTTGTTTGCATGACATGTTGTAGCTTTTAGATTATTGTTGGTGCAATACAAGAGCTTGACAATGAGTTAGTCACCGGATTGGCTAATTAACATCATCCAGCTAATCCCTTATCACAGCTTTGTTGACGCAGCAGGGGGGAGGTCACAGCAACGATTCAACAACCATATTAATTAATACACAGGAGAGGCACAACCTGAGCAAAAATAAAATATAGAAAGAGAGAACAATAGAAAGTCTTACTGTACCTGTCATGCTGTCTGTGGAATAATCTCCAGCATCTATGGAATCTGGCAGTCTGCAGCTGGAAGGAAAATCATTGTATTAGCAATGCAGCCTAGTAGTTACTATGAATATATTCGACAGGGGATCATACATAGAATCCAAATTCAACAAAGACCCATTTACATTATTTAAAATCACAGGAACCAAGGCAAGCTCTGCTCTCCATCTCTGCTCAATGCACACACACATATGCTGATTATGGTTTTCAAATAACACAAATGTGTGTGTGTGTGTTTATGTATTACTCACGCTGGCCAGTTCCGCTGAGCCTGAAGAACGCTCCATAAATAGCTTAAGAATGACTCTCTACTTCATTTACATCCATCCACTCTGGCAGAAACCCTTTCAGTGTATGTGAGTGTGCGTGTGGGTGTGTATGCCAGTGTGTGTGTGTGTGTGTGTGCAAGCAAGCGTGTGTGGAAGTGTGCGTGTGCATGTGACCATGTGCCAGTGGCAGCCTAGCGCTCATGTTCAGACAGACAGGGGGAGGGCAAACAGAGAAACCAGTGGCTGGATGGAGAAGGCTTTTCTTTGGGAGACAAGTGGACTACTGTGGCTTCTGATAAGCTAAGCATCACACAGCGATGGGACAGTGGCGTCACTCACAGACACCACCATACACAATGCACCACACATCAGCAACACACAGATGGACCACAATAATACAAGGAACTGGGGTTGTACTGCCACAACACAACATATCACTTGCTTGTAAAATGCATTAGTGTAATTGTTTTCCTGACTTGCAAGGGAAATGAGTTGACTTGCATAAACAATATGATGAACGATTTGGGTCCAAGCTCATGTCTCTCAAACCTTGACCCCTGTAACTAAGAATATATAAGTACATCATCTTATAACATTATATAACTACATCCCCGGGCAGTGGAAGCACTCCACTCTGCTGCTTCTCCTCTTGTATATTCCTCAGCACAGATCTGCAGTTCCAGCATGATTTGCTTATACTTCATGTCCATTCCACAATACTCATATTGATATCTATTATTTGTATATTGAATTTAACATAATAATAAGAATGAAAAATGTACAATAAAATGGCATTAATAAAACAGACGCTGGGTTTTTGCCTTGCTGTAATTACAGGGGTTGACACTAAGGTTTCAAATGCACTTGCCCATAGGGCAAGTACAGGTAATGTTTTACTTGCCCGAATGTTGTGTTCACTTGCCCAAAAAAAACTGTTAAACAATGATATATACAGTATAGGCTAATTGAATTATACATTTTAGCGATCTCTTATCTCTTAAATGCAAACACTGCTTACTAGTCTCATCCTGACCACATAAAACGAACAACAATTCATATAAGCCTATATCATGACATCACACACTACACCAAGCGCTTGGTCCTGCTGCAGCATCGTGAAAGGGCCTCTTTTTGCCATGCACCTTGCCCAGGGGCTCAGAAAACTCAGTCTAGCTCAGAGTCAAGCTGAATGTTAGCTTCCACAGAAAATGTTTTACTTATTTAAAACGGTCACATTGTGCCAAAAATTGATCATGTGCCATAAAATTATTAAAGTCCACCATGTTAAAGCTATTGCCCAGTTATACTGTAAGTAAGGAGGGGGATCATTAATTTCTATTCATATTGATACCATTATAAAGACTCCACAATCCAAATCTTTATCGATACCTTTCTATTATTTTGTTTAAAGAGAACTGGTATTATTGCTTTAATTGCTTACAAGATGAGCAGAGCTCAGGATAGGACTTTAAGCAGGTCATAATTCCATATTTAGGCCTACTATTTAGTTTATATTGCTGGGAAAACAAGTTTTTTACCCAAACTGTAGGCTATTATTCAAGCTTCCCGCGAAAAACTCAAATTTCTTATTTTCTTGATGTTACATTTGAACACATCATGATGTCATTTTATTGACCTTTGCCTAATAATCATTTTACTGAGCCGACCTGAACACATCACATTTGAACCGTTTGCGATTTTTTTTTAGCTAACTAGGTCTTATCCTGCAGATTTTAATATGGATTTAAAAACTATCCGATTTTTTAACTGCGGGACTTGTCACTTGCTACAGTCTCTCGTTTGTTGATCACCGCTGCATTGAATGAATGATGAGACGGTGCGGAGCCCGTCTGCAGCGGCAGCGGCTCAGCAGACAAGAATTTTTTTTTTTTTTGGAGACGGAGCGGGTGGAAGGAGTTTCTTCAAGACAGTCGAAGGTAGAACACTTTTACAGTCCATGATGCGGTCCAGTGATGGAATAATACGCTGAAGTAGGCCTAATTAGATGAAGATGACCCGACTCGATATTTAAAATTATATAATGTGACCTAGCCTACTGGACTCCATAGCGGTATCGATAAGCTCAAACGTTAATGATTTCTGGGTTTTGAATATAGCGGAACCAGGTCCGTAGGATAGAGCCGGCTTTCGGAACGTAGACAGCGAAACTGCGCGCACACAGGCTGTGTGTGTGTGTATAGTGTGTGTGTGTGTGTGTGTGTGTGAGAGAGAGAGAGAGAGAGAGATCGAGTGCGAAAGAGCGACCGTGATGCTGCTGGCTGCCGCGCGCAGCTGCTCAATTGCGAATATAGCCGATCTATTTTGTGTGAGTTAGCGGGGGAAAAAAATGTTTTGCAGACTGTAAAACACATGAATACATAGCCTAGACTACAGCCAAACCCTCTAAAATCCACTTGCCCGTCAGGGCAACCAAGAAGCAATCTCAACTTGCCCAAACATTATTTTCAGTTGCCCCGGGCAAGCGGGCAACCGTTAGTGTCAACCACTGAATTATCACTCGACATAATAAAATAATAAAAAAGACGACATTTCTATAGAAAATTAGACAAATCAAAGTATGACTATTAATCCATTTTGTCCAGTCACATTCTTTTTCCAGGAATTCAGTGACTTTAAATATCTCGGTCAGAAACAGTGTTAACCTTTATAACACTGCTCTTCCCCATCATTGTTTAGCTTTGACACCTGACACAACAAAGTAAACCAACATTAGGAAGTGGAACATAATAACCGTACATTATAGCCTGGAAAAGAAGATACGATGCCAATAGAAATTGTGATACTGCATTGGAAATTCACAGCATTGAATCACAGGGTATGAAACTAGGCTTTTTTTGTACACAAAGAAATATTCACTATTCTGGACTTAGTCAAACATACTTGTCACACTAAATAAACAGGAGGAACATGTGCAGCAAGAGCATAGCTATCCTAAAAATGTGTTGCCTTTATACAGTTACATCACCGTAGTTTCACATGCCAAGCGAAGCAACCCCTTCCTGTGTTAACGGGGAGGAAGCACTCTACAACAAGAGCCACTGAAAAAACAGCTAATACTAAACTTCTGAGGCCATCTCCATAGAAGCCGTCTTAAATAATAGATGACAATAAAACACGTCTGTGTCAGTGTTATTGACACAGTTTTGTCCGGGGCTGAGTTTTTTGTAGTAATAGCCCTGCAGCACCCAGTGGAAACAATGTAAGAGCCTGTAAACAATGACTTCCTCTTATTTTCTCATTTTGTTCAAATGCCAGTGACAAAAAAACAAACAAAAAAACATGAAGGCAGCAAAGCTCAGAACAATATCACAGACAAAAGTAGCTCATGAAAAACAACAATAACTGAAGCCCCTAAATAGTAAGCAAATAGTGTACAAAGTCAAGAGTCAAGTGAGCCAGGTCGCCGAATTACCGAATAAGTTATTCACACACCGCACATATCAGCTAACATCTTGAATTACTGAGGCACGCGCACCACCTGGATGGTCGCTTAAACACAAGGCACAGCTGGGCTAGGTCGTTTAACTAGGAGACGAACCAAGGACACGACAAAAAACTACAACACAGAAACACTATAACTAGATTTCCTGGGGAGCAGGACAGCTATAGACTAGCTATTACGACAAATATTATCCAAATATAGCACTAATAGGAGCAGCTAGGCGATGATAATAATACAAGCTTCACCTACCACATTCAAATGGTTCTCTCCTGTCACGGAGAGCACGCGGGAAAAACAAAACAAATATTTGACACGTTAACGCAACATCTTTGTATAATGGGTGCAGGGCAGGGAGACGTCGCTGCCTCAGCCTCAACCCCGCAGCAAAAAAGCTGGCTCTGATAGTTTCCGCTTTCTTTCACTCTCTGTATGACAGTGACAGGTCGTCAAGCCGACCCACAACCACGCAGCAATATCTCTCAGCAACATCCAATGAGCTGAATATGATTTATTACTGTGAAAGCTATTGATAGTCTATGCGTGACAGGCTCTCTGTATGCACCAGTGCTTCAAGCCTACTGCAATTTGGGTAAAAGATGAGTTTTTGGTCTCTTAATTTTTTCAGTCTCTGTTTGTGAAGTGAAACTGCTTCAGGTAGAGATTTATTTTAAAACAGGGCGCTGGTTTTGTACAATATGTACATGGTTTCCGCGATTCCTTAAATAAAAATAAATTTAACTAAATTGAATGTATAAAGAAAACATCTGTAATAAGGTTTTTTGACAGGCCTTAAACATTGTTTACACTAGGAAGTAAACGTTACTTTTTGGGGAAAATGTGCACTGATCATGCTGTAACAAAACTACAAAACAGACCTAAGAATTCATGTTGAATGTGAATGAAAAAAAGTACTTTATAATTAATTAAGGGCTTCGAATTTTCTATCATGTATTTACACATTAAGAAGAAAATTGTCTATGTAGCTTCTTAGTCAGCTAATTACTAACGGCAGTGACTTTTCCACCCATTTATAACGTGTTAGTTATAACCCACCTGTTATTTTCACACTTTGTAAACTATATGTGACATTTGACAGTTATGTGATGGGTGTGATCATCCAAATGTCAGATGATGAACCACCAACGTACCAGCAGGAATATAAACAACAGTCATTTATGTTGGCTTTAACGTTGTTAACGTATGTGCAATAAATATGATATTTAACGTAGCTATTGACTGTTGTTACACCTAACTTAATCCAGTACAGCGTCAATGTTATATGAAACATATGACAACTTAAATGCTTCAGTGTTGTTGTTCCAGTTATTAGTCAGAGCCCGTGTAGCGGTAACTAGTTACTGCTCTCGGATTAGCGTTAGCTCGCTAGCTTGGCTCTTACCTTCCGTTTATGTCCACTGGCAGCGTCAAATCGTCCCCCAAGACAGAATCCATGATAGTGCTTCTATTATGTTATGTTCTTTTCTGAACAATAAGACATTTTACAGACTAGACGTGGTGTAAACTTCGACAAGCGGGACGGAATTCAAAATAGTCCAAGCTACCGCCATCATGATATGGTAAACGTCACCATTGTGCACGTTGAAATCTGGCGATGCCTTCAGGCTCTGTAAGAAATATTAAATGTACGACTATAACACAGTAGATCCGTTTTAAAGAAATGATTGCGACGATATGATTTTAGAAAAATACAGATTGCATATTTTAATTGTTTAAAGAAATGTCTTGATATGTGTTCCTAATGGTGCTTAAATTAAAATGTATTGTTTACATTTTTAAAGTTAGACATTTCCGAGTAAATGAAAGGCAGCATAAAACTGGGTGGATGCAGGGACAAAGCGATTGGCCAAAACAAACACTTTGGGGCGGGACATCGAGGCTCAAAAATAAAGACGCTGTCGGGTTGAAGAATTTACTGTGGGATCCAGCATTATATCATGTTACCGCCTATGACAACACATTTTTAAAGAAAAAGGTGTTTTAATCCATGCCTCCTTGACATATAAAGATAATCACGGTCAGAAAGAAGACATGTAACATTATGCCAATAAAGAATACCAAAACTGGATGTATAAATAAACCACATAACTAGATAGTTTACAAGATTTTGACATTGAGTTTATTGTCCCTAAGGGGGGATTATTTTTCACAGAGAGGGTGTCATGCACATTAAAAAAATATAAGTAAATAAATAGGACTTCAGGTCATTGCATCATGTTCTGATTTAAACTCTCTTTGTGTGTGTGTGTGTGTGTGTGTGTGTGTGTGTGTGTGTGTGTGTGTGTGTGTGTGTGTGTGTGTGTGTGTGTGTGTGTGTGTGTGTGCGTGTGTGAGACATATTCTTTAATGCCTGAACATAATTGTATAGGCCTACGTGTGATGGGTGTGTTGCATGGAATAATTAACAGTCTGGGTTTTTATCACCCATTTAACAAAGTTCAGGAAAGGGCTGAAACATCTAGCCTACTGTATTTTAACTTCGTTGGCGCCGTTAACAGATGGTTCAACCGCTCATTAAATTTATCCGGAAAACAACAGTGACATCAAGTGGTATAACTTTGAATTTCAGCCAGTTTTACAATTAACTACTAGAGTGTGAGATGATCATACAATTTTGTTTTACTTTATTAAAATATATAATACTGTAATGTCATGTGCATGTCAGTGATATAGTGTAACCTTGCTGATTAGATGCAGTGTGTTAGTTAAACCAAACCAATGTGCCTTTCACCTTTGAGCAGTTTTACAAAGATGAAGTTCCCCCAAACTTGTTTATGTGTTTGACACACACACACACACACACACACACACACACACACACACACACACACACACACACACACACACACACACACACAAACTTAACATTTAGTGTCCATGTGAAGCACATCATGATGACTATCATTAGGAGAGTATGTGAAACACCCACCACTAATTGTCTCCTTTAGCTGTCTTATCCAAAGCACGATCACCAAATGAGAGATCTTTGCAATGGCTCCGAGGGAGGGGCAAGCCTCAGTTTACTATGTGTCAATTGGCTTTGATAAATTGGTTAATTGCAAATGTATTAGGGGATTTGCACCAATCAAATACAATAACAACATCAGAGAGTCCTGCCTTTTTAGATAATTGTGTGTCCCTCTAATGTAGAGGGGCCCTATTTAATTTTTGAATATATTTAAAATAGCATTAGTTTCTATGTTTATTTTGTAGTCACATAATATGCACTTCATGAAGTCTTACTCGTGCATAAGACTCGAGTACTGGTTGCAACAGGGGATAAACATATTCATAGGGAAGAAGGTGTCAGTAGATGCCCAACAGCAAAAAAAAAAAATTCCCATGGGCTCCTAAGAAGTTAATCCAGCCATGGGCCCCTCCCACTCTTGTCCACTCCTTCGCATACAGTATTTGAACAAAAACTTTCTTAGATATGGAGGTCTGAGCTTCTGTAGTGACTGTTACGATGTGAATCAATTGGAGATGACTTTGAGGAAAATGTAGCCTACACCTTATTCATATTCAGCCATGTTAAAACTATATTTCTTAATGTTGCGTAAAACCACTGACTATCCAGCACAACTCTTCATGTGTAGTTACCATCTTCAAAAAATATTGTAGAAAAACTTGCCCCCTTTAAGTCATTCAGTAAGGCCATAAATATCAAGATCATGCATGGACATTTTTAAAGTACCTTAAGGAACTGATTGGATTCGGAAAATTCAAGTTAATATCCTTGCATCGTTCTTTATCTGTCTTCAAATACTTGTGTAAGTGAAAAGCAATATTCTTTACAAAAGTAAAAATCCACACACAAATTGAAAGTATTTATTGAACAAATGGACACTGAACAATGAATAAACAGTAGACAGATAAAGGATGGTGGCACCGGGTATGTTCTAATTCAGAGTGTAATGACTGACTGTATTTGGTTGATATTTGTAAAGGCAAGAGAAAATCTTTGCTCCAAGGCATGTGTAAAAATGTGAGGTATTCTTAGCTGTTTTTAATGTCTACAACAGATTTACAAAAAAGAAGAAACATTTTTTCACATATTTGCATAATTATTTTAAAACACAAGTTATAGTATAGCACAGAGTCCTGGTACAGTACATGGTTGACTAGCATAGAGGACAAAAGACAACAGAAAGCAAAATGACAAAAAAAAATGAAATAAAAAAATAAAAGATAATCAACATTGCAATAAATTTGTTCTCTGGAGCCCCAAATTTACAAATAAAAAAATCTATAAACTCCAAGACCAGTTGGGCAAACTGATATATAAAGTTGTCGGAGAGAGAAGTATTGCTTCAACCAACAGAAATTTGCTCAGCCGGCAACCACGTTAACTACATTAAATAACATTAAATTATCAAGAGGGGGTCCACTGTATACAGCAAGGTTTGCACAATTATACACACATTGTGTCCAGCTACAACAAAATAACCTTTTTGTTTAATTAAAACTATCTCCACTAGTTGTGTTTCTAAAAGATATTACATACACCTGTTGGGGGGAGGGGGGGGGGGCCTTTGTACAGAGAAAACGAAAAGACTTTATTCAAAAAAAATACTTCAAACCCTGTGATTTAGACTGCATACAGAAGAGAAAATGTTGAGTTTTCCAAGATATGTCTAAAATATTTTCAATCGGAATTAGCATCTTTGTAAAAATGCAGTATTGAACAAAAAACAGTTTTGAATAAACGACAGATGGTTGACTACGTATGTATTAGATGGGATAATACCACTATAGTGCATTATGGAAGCTATCGCAATATATTATGTGGATTTAAAAAAAAAAAAAATCATCCAAGCAAGCATGCACTATGAACATCAGAATTTTTAGCAAAGTGGTGTAATTACAGCACTATGGTTAGCACCTTAGATAATTCACTTAGCACCATGCGTTAGAGAGAGGATGGCATAAAAGATGGGGTTTTTATTTTGATTCATGGACCCACTTCCCCTCTCTCCTGTGGCTCAGTTCTCCTCTAAGGAATGCCTGTACCTGCAGTCTGTCTACTGTTAGGTGGGGTAGAAGGTAGGGACTCCGGGTCCCAGGTTGCGCTTAGTAAATATTTAATAACTTTTACCCTCCTACGTTTTTATCATAAGTGAGTAACTGAGACGCCTGATTTCACACTCCACAGTTAACACAGAGAAATTCATAAAAACACTATTGAGAACTAGAGCTCCATACGCTATTATATCTTTTTACTCCCACCTTTAATCTCACAGATATTCTCCCTTATCATCAGTGGCATCTGGTTCAATAATGTACGAGTTATAAGTATAGCAATAAGTATTTAATACACTGAGTCTCCGTGTGGACAGCTTGTGTGCATCTGGATTTGGAGCAACTAGTCAATACAGATGTGATATCTGCTCAATTATCTAAGCAAAAAAGAGCCTGCCTCTGGATTAATTCACGCGGGGCAAGATCACGAGGAGACGAGCACCAAAGGCAAATCAAAAAATGGCACCTCTGAAAAACAAAAAAAATCCTTCCATATAAGTTTAAAATATCAAATTATCTTCTCATTTTCTATTGCACTTGAAGATTATTTCTTTACATAAAGATATTCATGTATAAAACTTAATAATAAGAATACATTTATATATATGTACATTTAACTGATCCCAATTACTTTAACTCTTCTCTTCTAACAGAATTGAATTCCTGGTATTTTCATAAAAATAGTACACACAGTATACAGACTGCATAGAGCTAAAAAATAAGTTAATATAATGTCCGCTGATTAACTTGGCCTTGGTCTCCCTTATCTCTTTAGCATTGTTCCAGAGAGATTGTGTGGCATAGAGCCTTCCTTTTTCTCCAAGAGGGCGCACATGTGGAGATCCTTCTCGAAGAGCTTGAAGGAGCCTTTGCCGTACGGAGACGCTTTTAGTGCAAGAACTCCCCTGCTCCACCTCAGCTCTTCTTTGGCCCCCCCTCCCTACCCACAACCCCCAGCTCCCCTCGCTTCCTCCCTCTGTGTCTGCAGTCCAATGGGAGTTTGGCAGAGTGAAGCAGGATCTGTTTGGAGGGAGGCTTGGTTTTGCTTTGCCGTTGATTGGAGGAGACCGCTCCGATCTCCACGCCTGCACCTACACCTGCACGAGGGTGTCACTTAACAGGGGGTGGATGATCCGTCCCCTCTGGGCCTCAAAGGGCTTAAGCTGCAGCCCTCACAGGAAGCATACAGGACCTACTTCTAGATGGTAATGGGAGCCAGGAGAAGCATCGGGGAGGTTGTAGATGTCGATCACAGGGAGCAGGGTCGGGTCCAGAGAGTGGATCACAAAATGGGTCAGGTGCCAGCGGCCATCTTTGATCTGAAACCCAGATACACAATTTTTATTTGGTCTAAAACATGAAGGTCAATAAGTTTGAAAGTGTAAAAGTCAAGAATGTAGGGGTGTCTTCGAAAGTCGACTATCCGACGATTCGATGGAAGGAGACCGAATTGACTGCCAATCTCACAGTCCAACAGTAACAAAATGTGGTTATGAAACAAGGATCATTCTATTCCGGCTATATGGGGGTGATAAATGTCTGATTTTACATGGAATTGGTTTGGTTTCTCCAAATAAATAAGGATAAATAGCCTATTGTGGTATAAATATTAGCCTATTAATATCACTGTTAATAAAAATTTTAAAATAACCCACATACTTTTAATCAATCTCCTTAGTGTCGTGAATGGGAGACTTAGTCGCAATAAAATACATTCTTATGCCTAATTGGGCGTTTCAGCCCCATTGTCAGGTGCCAATGTTGCAAATGAGAATTTGGATCAATGAGCAGAAAAAACAACATGATTCGATGATTACTTTGTAAATTCGTATTCCTACAAGAATGATGTCAACTAAAGGACGCAAAGCCAATAACATCACGTTGGTCTTACCCAGCAGGAGTCTTCTATGACTTCTGGCTCCAGCTCTCCTCCGGCCTCAAACACCTCCCCGGTCCAGGCCTTGAACCTGACCGAGGCCTGGGCAGAGAGCTGGTGCTCCCCTGACCTCCACACAGACACGTTCAGACAGTGGATGGTGATGTGCTGCACCGCCTCAGAGCTCAGCAGGTGGAGGAAGTTCATCTGGACACGGCCCACGCTGACTGTTGGCTGCTCAAACGGGCAGAACAGGAGCCGCTTTACAAGTCGTCTGGCATGTGCTCATGTGTGTAACATTTTACCATCCTTTTTTATAGTTTAATGTTATAGACTTTTGCTTTGTGTCTGAAATACCTTGGATACTGTTATTGGTTTGATGCAAGTCTGGCCACCTCCGGTAAAGTTGCAGGAGACTTCGATTGTGTCCGACGAGCAGCCCAGGTTGGGGTCGATCCAATAAGTGCCTGACAATACCAACACATTTGGGATAATAAGCTTATTGAAACAAACACAATGCACTCCTTCTGTGTCCTAAACATATCACACACGTCCTCACCATCGTTTAACTTCTGTTCACAGCTGTGGAGGTCACTGCAGATGCGGGCTGGGTTGTCCCGATTGCCCAGTGGGTTCTTCAGGCTCTGGATCAGGTTACTGAGGTAGTGGAGGGTCTTAAAGATCTCTGCGCCCTGGTCCAGCATCGGGAGGTCCATCACTGGCTTATTCTGTAAAGGACAATATAGGCAAAAGATGAGCGTTTGCAGTTACGCTAAAAAGGCAAAACAATACAGATAAATGTTGTCGCGCTCCACTCACCTCAGACCTGAGTGGGGTGTGTGAATCCATGAACAAAACACCATCTTCCCTCTGCAACAAAATAACATCTTATTTAATCAGTGCTTTAGGATTAGCTTTCCTGATAACACGTTACAGTATAATTGAACTACTTTAAGTCTTATAGGACGTTATGAAATTTGCAAACATGACTTACGAAAGACAGAGGGATACTCGGGGGACCCTGAGAAGACAAAATAATTATTTAGACAATGAATCATGCAATAGTAATCTGACTAACAAAACCTTTATAGGTTTTGGTTAAACTCATAAAGGTGGAAAACTTACTGGACGTCCAGGGGGTCCACGAGGTCCGGGATTTCCCTATTAAAATGAAAAAATGACATTCCGTATGAGGTTTTATGTTGTCATTTAAGTGTTCACAGTAAAATTTTAATTACTTGTAACAACAGAAAAGAAAGAAAATAAGGACGATAGTAATGCAAACATACCTTTGGGCCTTGAAATCCCTGTTCAGGGAGAGAAAAGACAGAAATTCAGCCTGGGTATTTGTCATCAAATCTGCTTTTCATACAGCAGGCAATGTAAACAAAGAGCAAAAAACTGAAAGAAATTGATGTGGTAAGAGAAGTCAAGGAGACTCACGGTCTCTCCACGATTGCCCTTGTCTCCTCTAGGACCCTGTAAACAGATATCATGTATGTCTCGGTCAGATGTATGAAGATTCACAGCAAGGAGAAATGTTACAGCATATCTCAAATCCCTATTATACATACTGCGCTTCCAGTGGGACCAATAATTCCAATAGGGCCAATAACTCCTCCTCTGCCCTGATGGAGAGAGACAGTTGAGAAATAAAGAATGAAGCAAGAGGTTTGGTGCATTTCATCAGTGTAATGTAGCTGTAGTTAAAGGCTAGTTACCATTTCGCCCAGTGGCCCCTTCGGTCCCCGCGTGCCCTTCGGCCCAAAGTCTCCTGGAGGCCCCTGGAACCAGCAGTGACAAATTAGGACTTTATACAACACCCTCACACACTCTGTACACCTGTTTTAAAACTGTAATACTTGATGTCATGTATTTTATTCAAACTCAGGTTCCTGGTCTCTAACTATATCAACGTCTCATCACGGAACATCTGACAGCCACAAACTGTTACCACATTGAAGGCAGTGTTTCCAGCTGTCCCGAGAGATTCTGGCTTTGGGTTCTATGTAGTGATTTTAATACAATAGATTTTTTTTCTTTTTTTTTTACTGCAGCTTAACTACACACAGTCTTAAGTTTTTTTATGGTACATGATGGAAACTTTCCATCGCGCTAGCAGTTGGTTTAAATCCTTCACAACTACATACCGGGTATTATGGGACTGTTCCAGAAAGGAGCAACACAAACAGATCATATAGGCAAGATGTTAGAAGGAATTTGGTTGACTATACTTCGATGTGTGCTGTTTGTAAATGGAATCTGGGGATTGGAGTAACCGGTGCAATCATCTCGAGACACTTGGGGACAATATGCTGAATCGTCAATGATTCCTACCCAAATACAGTAGTTATAGATGAGTTCATTTTAGTTTTATTTGATGTATGTGTACACTCGTTATACACACCAGTGTCCAATAAAACACAACAACACTTCTTTTTTTTGTTGGGAAGACCAGTGCTTGGAGACAAATCTACATCCAGTAAAGACACCTATTTAAAAACAACTCTGTCACCTCCGCAGACTGAGTTCTACCTGTTTAAAGGTGAGGATTTAAGATCAAAATACAGGCTGCTTTGTGATGGCAGTGTGGGTGGTTGAGTTGAGTCCTGACATGTCTGTGGCTAATGTGGAATCAGACGGACAATGTTTGCTGCCGTTCGGTGCTGAACATACCCTCGGTCCAAAAGCTCCCAGAATTCCTGGAAATCCCGGTCCTCCTGGGTCACCCTGCAGAAGAATTTTAGTCACACAGTCAGAAACACAAACATACAAAATGTCATGATTGTCATATTGTTTTGAGGTCGGTTGGTAAGACACTGCCTGTATGACATATGTTTAAGTGTTTGTATCTTGGGATGGAACTCACAAGTTGGCCTTTAGTTCCTTGGTCTCCTTGTAGCCCTGGAAGGCCCATTCCACCCCTGAAGCCTTTTTTCCCTGGTGGTCCACTCACGCCTTTAAGACCCCGCTCACCCTGAATGGATGAAAAAAAAATTATCAAATGACTATGTGTTGTATCACTCATGCTAGAAGGCCATACCTATATATTTAGCCTCGCTTGGTATCTTACATTAAATATCTCGCTCACTCACTAGCATGTCATTACAGTTATTCTACTCTTTTCATGCATTGTTGACCTAAATGCATTATGCTACATTTGCTTCTTACCTTTGGACCAAAGCCCCCCTGATCCCCCGGAAGTCCTGGAACGCCAGTTTTACCACGTGAGCCAGGTTTGCCAGTTAGACCAAACTCCCCATCGTCACCTTGCTCACCCTAAGATACACATTATGAAAAAATTAAAAAAGATCATAATTTTATTCACAATGATGTAACAATCCATTTTATCTTGACAGGACCTAAAGATGGTCGTTATAAACTGGATTATCTACCTGGCACTTTTCCCCAGAGCTCTTTCTCTTGGGGAACTCTACATAAGCTTTGTTCTATCACAGCTCTCGGGTCAAAATGTCAACTTTTAACACACGCGATCTAATTTTTTTAATAGGAAACCGTTAACTTAGCTAATTACATTCATGGTTCCCAAAGGATAAACCATTTAGAGCTTAATGACCCCATTGCCTTTACTCTAGCTAGCACCATCCTCAGAACGAACCTGGCATTGTATTTGCCCCACTGCAACATAATTACTATTTAATCCTCTAGTGTGCAAAGCTGTAGACTCTTGTGAAAATATAAGGTTAATTCATGAAGAAGAGATGTTGTGTGGTCTCACCGGCATGCCTCTACTGCCATCTTTTCCTGGGCCTCCGTCAGACCCGGGCACGCCCTCCTGTCCCTCTCGACCAACAACACCTCTGGGACCAGCAAGACCACCTGCACCCTATGGAGATGAGAGGATTTATCAGAAATATCCCATCTGGGTTAATCTATTCATGACATGATTTGCTTATGCTTAATTCCCAAGTATAGTGCAGTCAAAATGTGGGGGGAATCAGGCCTTACCTCTAATCCTCTGGTTCCTTTTTGTCCTTGCTGACCCTTTTTTCCCGTTTGACCCTTGAGAGGTGAAAAAAAAATGCATTTATGAATTTCACTGTTTCACATCTGCTGGTCATTGCTTGTCACTGTCATTGACCTATAGTAGCATTTAGCCAAGTATTAGTGATCAACATGGTAGTTCTTTCTCTAGGCAAAAAATAGAAAAGAGAATGACAGCACTTTTTACTGGATGATGCTACTGTAGCTATATTTCTTACGTTGCTAGAGAACTGCTGATGTTGTTGCAACCCTTATTATTACTGATAAAACATGTCAATCCAATAGGTCAAATAAAGCTCTTTTAACATGCTGTATCCAACGCTCTCACAAAAGGCTGAAAAGTAGGGGCAGCCAAGAGTTTGAACACAAGCTATTTCAATACTGACAACAAATAATAGTGAAGATCAAGCTAGAACTCTTCAAGCATGCACGCATAGGCACGATCACTCTCTACCACAAACAAAACACACACACATATGTTTTTTGACATCCTTACTTGACTTCCTTTGGCCCCTTTTGGTCCTTGTTGTCCGAGAGGTCCGGGATGTCCCTGAAATTGTCAGTGATGTTAGTGAGAGGATGTAGAGAACAGAACACTGTACGCAAAAAAAAAAAGTTTGGACACTTACAGGTAGTCCAGGAGCTCCAGATCTGCCTCTCCCTCCATCCACACCAACTTGACCCTGAGAAAGAATTTACAGAATATATAAACCTCATAAACCCAAAATACAGTAGTAGGTCATGTTAAGGAAAGATCAGCCAGAGTGAAGGTACATACTTTGTATCCCGGATCTCCTGATTCCCCTCTCTCTCCTCTGTCACCTGGAGTGCCCTAATGAAACAACCAATGCATGAGTTAACAGCAAATGATTTGATGTCTGCAATCATACAGCAGAGAAATAGTAGAAGGAGGGAGGAAAGTAAGTCAGTTGTGGGACTTACTATGTCACCTGGAGGACCAGCAGGACCTTCAACCTTCCCATCGTCCCCCTGCTCGCCCTGAAAAGAAGAATAGTGAACATTGAGATGTTTTTTTTATGGCTCGCAGATGATCAATTACATTTATCTAACTTTTGAAACGTCTCTTTAAAAGTTTCACATGTTGGTAAAATAACCAACTGGGATTCTGAAGACAACGAGGAAGAATAAAAGATTGTTATTACACGTAACTTAAATGAGGTGTACCTTTTCACCTTTTGGTCCAGGAGGCCCTATGGGGCCCTGTGATCCCTGATGGCCCTGCAGAGACAGACACAGGAGATTATGTTATGTGAAACCACAACAGGCTCTTTAAATGTTTAATTTACTCCTAATAAGGGAATCTTACCTCATAACCTGCAATACCAGGTTCCCCCTGTAGACCCATTCGACCAGGAGCTCCCTATGGAAAACAATGTTGCCTTCAGTCAAACTTTAGAACATTACATGTATTGAAAAAAAATTGTGATTTAAAAAACAAATGAATGATAAATATCTATGTCATTACTGTTCCACTTTACCACGTGTCCAATGGTTCCTCTAGACCCCTTCTGCCCATCAAAACCAGGCGGTCCAGTCTTCCCCACCGGCCCTGTCTCCCCGAGGTGACCTAGAGGACCCTTAGCACCCTGAACACACACACAAAGGATAAGCTACAGAATACCTGACCACACAGCATGTCTATGTTCTTGTATGCGAAGGATGAAATGGTCATCAACACAATGTCAAAATACCTTTGACCCCAGTTTGCCTCTTTCCCCAATTTTGCCAGATTTCCCTTCTTGACCCTTTAGAGAGGAAACAAAATGAAGAAGAAACAGTTGAATGTGGGGTTTTGGAGACACTGTGAAAGTAACCGTGCAAAGACAATCTTTATGTATGAATTTGACCAATAAAAAGATAGAACCACTTACTCTGACACCAGTCATTCCAGTCATTCCAAGTGGCCCCTCCTTTCCCTTTAGCCCGGTTTCACCTTTTTCTCCTTGGTCGCCCTCCTGACCCATGTCGCCTTTTTCACCCTGAGAATATTCACAAAAAAAACATGACTCTATTTGGGTTTCCTTACCTGAATCAGCAATGAAGATATTCCTAGTGCGGTATATACTGTAAGGCTGCGATTTGAAGCTGGTTTCAAGGCTGTTTTGGGGAAAAAATTATCACCTTGGTTCCGTCGGGACCAGCTGCACCGCCTTCTCCCTCCAGGCCTGGCTCTCCCTGTTATCACACACATAGAAATATTGATGAAGTGGACAGCTCTAGCTGTTAGGAATGCATACTGTATGATGGTTGAATGCTGATAAACGTACCCGCTGTCCTATTAGTCCCTGCTCTCCGATGTTGCCAGCAGATCCAATGGCTCCCTGACACACAGAGAAACATACACATGTGTATCAGTTGACAGAAAAATATTCAATAATATTCAAAAATAGGTAAAAAACATCATCAGTATATCGTCTCACCTTCTCCCCTGACTCGCCCGGCAGTCCTGGTTCCCCCACCTTGCCTGGAGGACCCTTTGTGAATACGCAGAGGGGTCGAGAAAGGGAAATTGTTACATGATTTTGGACTTGAAAATGACAGGCTAATTACGTCTCTGGCATAAGATAGAAACAATATGTCATGGGCGAGCTCCATTACGTGTCACAGGAAAGAAGACACCTTTTTTAAGTAGCTTATTATAGTTTAATTGGGCAGATTACTTCAATCAGAAGAGTATTATCTCTTTGCCGGGGAAGGTTAAACAACACATGCTGCATATTTCATCAATTAGTCTTCATATTAACCTTTGAGTGAGTGCGTGGATGAACACCAGTGACCTAATCCATGAGGATGCATGTGTATGCTTGAGTGTGTGTGTGTGCGTGCGTGCGTGCATGTGTGTGTGCGTGTGTGTTTGTATCTTTGCAAAATCTCTCACCTTTTGGCCCATTTCCCCCAACAGTCCCACAGTCCCTGTTGGCCCAGGTGGTCCCTGTAGATGACAACACAAACACTTGAATCAGACTAGAAACTAGAAACCAGGGATATTTTACGCAAATTGGCATCATATCTAATTTGATAATCTCAAAAAAGTAGTGGTTGATTGTGGATAAATGGCAGATAGATCAGTCGACCATGTGTGCACAGTTTGGATCCGGATGACCAACTTATCACTAATTATGCTTCAATGAACGTTGACGCCTCGTCACGAACACTACTTGATCCAAAGTGCATAGGAATAATGTTTGCAATAATTGACTTGCATCCGTGTGGTCTTTCATTCATGTCGCTGGTTATGAGCCCAGAGAAGAAAGAGTAATTGGTGAAAGCAAATGTGCAGCACGAGAGATAAGTCAATGGAGAAAGATCAGGTAAGGTTTTTAAATAATGTTTTTTTTAAATAATGTATATAAGGGAGAATGAATATTTATTAATAGTCGCTGGAAAACGTAACTTCGTCCCCCGCACCGCGGTTGAATCTTAACCACAATAGCTTGTCTAAAGGAAAACTAAAGTGTCCACAAACGGTCAATAAGTTGGTGTAGTTTCTATCGCTTGTGGTCAACATTATCATGCAATTGTATATATAACCCTTCAAGATGTTCATAACAGTACCACAAACCAAAATAAATCTGAAATTCGGTCTCCCAATAAAAATACTTGTAAATGTCTTTACTACTGTTAATTCAAACAGTCAGAGACACAGAGTAGCGCCTCGAGACAGCAAAGGCTAGCGATCTATGATTTGTCTAATAGAAAACAGGAGAATATTCAGCCCGTGACTAATTCATACCAATGAAAACAAACAAGGAGTGGGTGTCTGTCTGGTGAACTTAATTCAGCTTGAAGGACACTCTCATTCTGTTCTGCCTCCATTAGTGTGCGTCAAAATATAACCACAAGAAGGCCATCAAATCATTTTACTTAAGATTTTATCCATCACAGCAATAATCATCACATATAGCCCCCCCCCCCCCCCCCCCCCGAAAAGCAACCTATTCAGTAGTTCACTCTCCTGCCACTGCAAAACAGATGTGTAAGGGAATGAGACAACTTCCCTGGCTGACCTTAGAGGAAACGTTTAATACAGGCAAATATATTCTTAATAACTACTCAAATATGTCTCGTAAACGTCCACCTGGCTGTGATATTTGGGAAGCTATAACCGGGCCGGGGCTGAGGGGACCAGGGCGCTGTTTGTTGCCAAAGAGAATTTACTAATAAAACTGGGTTGTAAGTAGTGGTTATGAAAAAAATGGAAAGGAAAGGTTTTGATGGGCCAGAGTAGAAATTGTGTGAAAGATTAAGCCTCAACAAAGACAACAGAAGAAGAGTGAGAGAGAGAGAGAGAGAGAGAGAGAGAGAGAGAGAGAGAGAGAGAGAGAGAGAGAGAGGGGAAAAGACTGAGACAGTATCAAGATATGTGCAGGAGAGGTGAAAAGAGGAGGATATTCAAAATGAAAAGACGGAAAGATGGTTGGAGTGTCATACCGGCAGGCCTGGTATTCCCTTGTCCCCTGGAGGTCCTGAGAACCCTTGGATGCCCTGAACACAGAAAGGTAAGTGAGTTCAAAATACATGTAGGTTCCCAAACATCTTCTTACACTCATAAAACACTACATACATGTATGTTTTCACTGTGATATAACAACCAAATAGAGCTCAAATAACGGAATGAAATACTACAGTTTGCATAAACAATAAAGCAATTGAACACTAAATACAGTGTTAACATATAGGCTTGACATGTTGGGGGTCTCAAGAGTAATATATATATATATATATGTGTACATTTAATATATGTGTATGTATGAGCATAGTGAACTCACAGGAAAACCTTTAGGCCCAGTTTCCCCCGACTCTCCGATCTTCCCCTGTAGGGACAACATGAAAAGAAGAAGATGTTAAGACAGGATGAACAAAATAAGGCTTCATTAGCACCTGCAATGTTTACAACATAAGAGTTCCCTACTGCAATTGAAAGAAGAGTACATTAATGAAAAGGTGCAGATTTACTGAAGCTTCATTGCCTTACTGCAGACACATTCTGCATCTAAAAACACTGTATTTCATTTAATGAAAATAATACATATGAATAATATCTGACTATTGAAGAGTGTTATACAAATAAAGGTTATTATCATTTTCACACACAAAACAAAAAAGGCAAAGACTTGACGTATTCACTGTTTTTACTGAGCAATGGCAAGTTTATTAGTTTGACAAGCCACTGTAACTTAAATGTGTTTGTATTTACAGTCTTTTCCCTTGTTGTGGTCATTCCATGTCTCTCTCCATCTCTTTCTATTTGCCCCAAGTGTATCGCATTGCCCCCTGCTACATTAGGTTTACAATCCTTCCTTTACAGAAAAAGCATTACTACTTTCAGGGAAACTGTAAATGCCAAAATACGTTTCAGAAGCGGAGTTAAATCGCGGGCTGAGTAAACACGCTCAAATCAAACCAACGAGCCGTGCGAATAACTTTGGATTCGACCACGGTGCGTGTAAATCTGTCGCACAGTTTGTAGAAACCTCCCACGGATAGTTCTCTCCTTTCAGAGTAATATTTTGTATCTGACTGCACTGCGGGCCCTCCACTCTGCTGCTATCATGTCAGTCTTTCTAAATCATTAAGATGCCTCACGCTCTCCAGAGGACCATAAGCACCGAAAAATGTACAAGAGGAAGGAGCAGGAAAAGTGTAAAAGTACCCCAGTGCTTTACCTGTGGTCCAGGGAAACCCATTTTTCCTGGAGGACCTTCAAAACCCTGTAAAGAGAAGGGAAGGGTGAGAGATAGCCGTGTGTTACATCCTTGTATATAAATTCCCCTGCCTTCTGAGAGGATGTGCAACTTGCTATTTTTGGTCCATTTCCCCCCTCTTTAGAATCCATTATCTATGCAGGAGGATTTTTTTATTAAATGCCAATGTATGGTCATTACTCTTGTGTCTGCACAGTTCGACTCTGTCTTTGTTGCCAGTTTCATATATCAGCAAGTAAACTCCAATAAATACACAAAATAAAGTGGGATTTCTTACCGCCTTGCCCTCTAACCCCATCTCTCCGGTCGGACCATCAGGCCCTATCGCTCCCTGAAAGAACAAGACAGCTGTCACTTCACCAACAGAGGTCACTGTAACACAGCCAGACAGCCACAAACACACCGTAAACAAACATCTGTCAAGTGCACTGATGCCCAATCTTGTCATAGGCAGCGAGAGGGTCAATGCGCCAGAATACTAGACCTTTTCAGGATAGAAAAAATAAGTATTTATCAGTGTGTGTGTGTGTGTGTGTGTGTGTGTGTGTGTGTGTGTGTGAGCGTGTGTTTGTGTGCATATGTGCATAGAGGTTACAGTGTAAAAACAGCAGCCAGGTCTCTCCATAGGGGTGGGAGGGGGGGGGGGAAGCACACATGGCAGGGAAAGTTACCTGTCTATGATATGTCTCACTTTTTTAATACTAGAATAGAATCAGGCCAGGCGCACACATATACTGTACATACTGTTAACACTTATAAAAAAGAAAAGAAAACACACACTGTCAGAGCCGTCTGACTGTTTATATTGCATTGGTGCAAGTGTCAAACACAATCAATCCAAAGAGCTTAAATACATGCTAGTCCAGTGAGCAGTGATAACAAATGGAAGCCGGGCAGTGGACCAATACAGTCCATCTGCTCTGCACCTGCACCTGCACAGATTCTCTCATCCACACTGCCAAAGATGCTGTGGGATATCTTCATTGGCTGATAATGTCATACTTCACAGGTCAATAGAAGTTTACGGTAGTTATAAATGATGTGCATTTCTTGTGATTATTAATTATTTTGAACGGGAAACTGAATGTAACATGACACAGCCTGACTAGTTTATGACAGCAGGGGTTTGGCCCGTGGAGAACGCTGAGAAGTGCTATAAGCCTATTATACATAAAGCTGGACATGCAGCGCTCATTAACATTCCTGTCTAGGGGTACCTGCTACCCACTGCTTGCGTTCACATAGCCGGATTAGCCGATAATGTATAGGGGTAAAAATATCTCACCCCGCCAGGACCTCGGAAAAACACACCCACTAAAAAATTGCGCTTCAGAGTTAATTCATTACACCGATTGTACATTCATTGGAAACAAATGTGTCTGGTCCCTTTTAAAACAAAGGCAGAGAAGTAAGACCGGCAGCTTGATTTCCAAAACAATCAAAAAAACATCTATTTAACTGACCGCCACCGACTTGCCTGAGGAGGGAGGGGACGATGAGGTCAATATGCTAGTCAATATGGGAAAAATTAGCCAAGAGATTTGTAGGTCAGACATCATGAGGGGGCTATTAGATACGAGGCACGATTAGTGAGTTCTGGGATCCCTAGTGGCATGTCCTCCACATCATTTGACTCCACGAGTTCAAACAGGCTTCCTACCATGCAAATTAAACATTCAACACAGCAGAACAGAGGGACGATTGTAGAACTAAAGGCTTCCAAGCTGCTCCGATGCCAACATGCAGCTCTATCTCCATTTCCATGTTATTAGAAAAACAGCGCAGTGCCAATGTTTTCCTGAGAGCGAGGTCCAGATGTTACATCGCTGTCAACTTCGGGGCAATTGTGCCTCAAGCCAAGTAGCTAACATCTAAAAGACATGTGGTGCTGTAAAGTCCGTGAAAAGTTGAATATGGTTTCATTTAGCTCCAAGATGTTTTATTCGGGGATTAAAATCGCCTTGTGAATGACACAATCAAAAGGTCCTCGTTTTTTTTTTGTTCTATCGAAAGAGACGTCAAAACAAACTGTTGGCCTTGAATTTTCAGTACTTTGGTTTGACGACCTCTCAGTGAGCGGATTAGCTTTTTGGAATAGATGAATAGAGGATATATATCAAAGCATAAATTCTAAAAGCTTTTGCATTCCTTGCGGAGAAAGAGCTTGCGTGGGGTTGGAGAGTGGGAGTTACTACTGCACGTTGCACACATTTACGTCTGTGAGAGAGCCACCTCTGTGTCTTTCTTGCCTGGCCACACTCAGGTTTCTAAGCTTGGACTTTCCAACATACTGTAGGTGGTCATGGGGCAGCGGGCAGGTTTACTGGCAGTGCACGCTGCTGACACTAGAATACTAGGATTAATTGAAAACACAGCTTGAGACGGGAGAGTGTTGTCCAGACCAACCACAGTGAGGCCCACCTCCCATGGCTAGAGAAGCTCGGTGCTATTTCATCCCATCATCTCCAGCTGGCTCACTGGACCACAGTGATGAAAGACAAATCTTTTAGAAAAAACGTTTGAAAAAAAGATCGGCAACAGCATCTGAAGTCTACAAGAGAGCAAATAGAGGACACTGAACAACTAACAAAAAGCTGAGGTAACTTTAATTATTGTCATCAATTAGTAACAATTGCCTCTGTAGCTCCTGGGAGTCCACACTAATACCCCCCAGTGAGCAATCATTTATTTGCAGTCACAAAAGTGTAATGTGTCTTGATGACTTTTAGCTAGCTAAAATTCCAGCTGTTATCATCTTATTTTTGTTTTTCTCACAAATGACTCGGGAGCAGAATAAGATTACACTTTTAGGGGGGCGCTGGTGGTGTAGTGGTTAGAGCTTCCACGAGTTCGAACCGGCCCGTGGTCGTTCTCTGCATGCAATTCCCCTCTCAGTCCCATTTCATCTCTGTCCCTCCACAATAATAATAATGCTAATAAAGCATAAAAATGCCAAAAAAAAAATCACTTTTACTGATAATACGTACATACATTTTCAAATCTCAGGTGATTACTGGCATCTGTATGCACAGTGTATTCCTTCTCTCTTATAGTTAGGCTCTCTAGTTATTTTGCATACACTGTATGGTGACTTTTTTTGTGTTCCCATGGCAACCTTTTAAAGGGAGATTAAGGGAGAACATAAAACCCATACTTAAATGATTCAGCGGTTACAGAAAGCTGATATGTTGTTCATTGTGAATGTTTTCAATGAGTGGGAAACCTTATGCTAACCCAAAATGATTGAGTAACTTTAAAAAGCTAAAGCTAAAGCTAAAACAGGCCTTTGCTAATTCTCTGGTAAATCGTGTTTCCCCAGTTTACTATACCATCTGCAAAGCAACCTCCAGAAAAGCCACACAAACCACGATAAATTGTCATGTAGCTGGATTGGCGGCAGGCCAATCCAAGTCACTGTTCAATTTGTATGGAATAATTTAAAAAAAGCCTGTGTGTTTTACATCACTGGGTCTACTCCAGCAGCTATAATGAGCACTGACTACTGAGAAGAATGAAACAGACCCAGGCTTATGACACTTAACCCAGAAAAGTGTGTTGTGCAGGTCCATGAAACACACATGACCTCAGTTCAATATCACTTCATTATGTTCACCCACACCCACACACACACACACACACACACACACACACACACACACACACAAAGCACACACGCAGGTTGTTACAGCGTATACAAAAACAACAAAGCCATGTGTATGCGGACATGTTATAACCTTTTATTAAGAGTGGGAACTACAGTATGATACACTGCAGAAAACACCAGTCAACGGCTAAGCTTAAAAAACAACAGGTGTTAGAACTTCAGACTTACCCGTAAGCCTTTGGTTCCTCTAGTACCGGCTGGCCCGGACGCTCCAGCAGGGCCCTGACGGACAAAGAGAAAAAAGGGGGGATAAAGATGAAGAAAGGAAAGGAAAAAAAATAACAAAATAAAGGTTTACAGTGACAGAGTGCAGAGCCCCCAGGTTGTTGACCCTGGGGAGGGGGGGTAGCATGACCTCGGGAACACACTATGGGTTTTGTTGTTAGATCCGTCACTCACACCAATTAAAAGGGCCGGCGCTGGATTCCCGTCCTGCTGCACCCCACAGTCCCGTATTTATGTTTGTTTTGGTGGCTCAGTGGCCCCCACCGTCAACCAGTTCTCAGCCCCCCATCCGCGCTCAGTCAAACCGGGCCGTAGCAAGGACACACAGTAAGGGGAAACGGAGGGCACGGGGCAGCTTCTAATTGGTTATAGGTGTTGGGCTTTTGACTGACAGGTGAGTAATGCAGCTCCGGCGGGAGGCTGCCAGCTCTCATCATGCTCAGAGCAACCTTTCGCTGCAGACTGTGCGTCATTAACGTTGCATACAACTACATAGTCATCCACGACTGTTCTAAAAAAATGCCTTTTTTTTGTACACAGATACAAAGACGTCTTTGTTCGTCTGTTGGCCTCCTAGCTATTATTTTGTCTCAGTTTCGACGGTTTCTGAAATAGTTACAAATGCAACTCTAAGCCAAGAGTAGGAAAGACAAAAAACCTGATGATGATAACCATACAGCTCATCGACTAAACACTTTCATCTGCAAAATGTATCGAGAGAAAAGAAGAGAGAAGGGGCAAAAGTGAGCGAAAAGAGTGGTGACTTACTGGTCTTCCTAGTGGTCCTGTAGGCCCGGCCTGACCTGGTGTCCCTGTGTGACCCTGTCATATGGACAAAGAAACAAAGAAACAAAAAGCATTGATTACAACTGGCACAAATCTGGGTATTATTCCAACAATAAGCCTCTAAAACTTACTTCAAAATGGCAGAATTGAAATCAAATGTTTTACATAGTAGCCTAAGGTTTCAATTAACATGACTGTATTAGCGTTAAAAGACACATGCTCACTCTAACTTGATTTGTTCTAATCGCTTAATTCTACCTGCACACACACAGTTTGCACTCTTTTGAGGTAGCAAATTGAATTTCAGTCACACACACACACACACACACACACACACTGTGCTCTGCGCAATGGAAAGCACATCTACTGTAACGATAAGAGACAAGGGGGAAAAGGAGAGCCCGAGGAGATGATTTTATGTTTGAAGAACATACTGCTTTTGGCTGCATTTCATTCTCCTTTTTATTAGAGCCCGTTTTGTGGCCGGGCCATTTATGAAAAGCACAACTATGTAATGGGGAGTGCTTTCAGTCAGAACGCTACGATCAGCTGAGTGCAATAAAAATCTATCCAATATGCAAACCTAAAGCACAGTAGGCAGCTGTGATCTCATGCATCCACAGGAATAAATCATAAATGCCTGCGGAGTGAGCTCTCTCTCCTTTAGCGACTATAGATGCCCGCCGGTCAGCTCCCTTTTCTCTGTATGATGCAGTCTTTTCCAGAAGGTCTGTTTCTGTTTTGCAGCTGTGCAGAGCGGGACAACAGAGAGCTTCCTCATAAGTGTGGGAGTGAGTGGGTATGTGTGTGTGTGTGTGTGTGGTTAAGTCCCCTGGAGAAATCCAACTGGCATGGAGCATTCTCTCTGTTTTCAGCAAGAATGATGACTACATTCTTATCCCCCTCCATCCAGTCAATAACAGTACACATTAGACGGTCCACCATCAGATAAGGACACTACATGACAAAGAAGCTTGCTTACTCTGTTTTGAAAGAGCAACGCAAGGTGAATGACAACAGCATAGTGTGGTCCATGAAACACGAGATCTCTGGGGGCCACTCAGCTGTCCTGCAGACTTAAAACCCACCGTGGATGGATGTCTTAAATTGCGTCACCAATCTTTGATCTTTTCTTTATTTCTTTTTTTGAGCAAATCCCGGTAGCTTTCTTTTGTTTCAGAAGATGCGAAGTCAGCACTTTCTGTGGCCAGTAAATCCCCTCACAGCTATAACACATTGGTATTGATCCATGGGAACTATCTCCTCCTTCCCTTTTTAAAACCGATGTTACGGCTTTTTCCAGCTGAAGTCCTATCCGGCCTTCCTGCCAAAACCACTGCTTAAGAAAACTCGTCCATGGTGGTGGTGATGTGCCTCCTTTACCCTTTGGCATATTCTTGTGGTATTATTGAACTAATCCCCACTCATCTGGATATTCCCATGGGAATACCACACACAGTTTAGTTTAAGAGGACCACTTCTTGGGATTTGCTTAACCCAGGAAAAAATCACATCTAAGCTATTCCATTTAAACACTCTCAAATGTTGAAAAGTCGCCCTCTAGACTTTTGTCTCGTTGGTTACTTCTTCTTACCGTCGATCCCTTTTCTCCAGCTGGTCCGGGAAGGCCCATCTCTCCTCTGTCCCCCTTTACATAAACAAACAAGCACAACAATGTGTTATTCAAAGGTCCCAAGTGGGAACACCGAGAACAATAGGTTTATGAGGAAAAACTAAAAGTTATTGTACCTTCTCTCCTGCCAGTCCTGCCTCTCCCACAGGTCCGATGAAACCCAACAAACCCTGAAATGCAGAGACTCAATGTTGGATGGATGAATGGATAGACATTTTGGGGGGGGGGGGTAAAATGGAAGTGGCTATGTCATGGGTTTCTTACTTTTTCACCCATGGTCCCCACTATTCCTGTGATACCGGGCTCTCCCTGCAGAGACAATACATTACATTAAGTAATTTGCTTGCAATAAATATATATACGCATTTCTTATGTTTTCAGAAAAAGAAAATCATATAGTGTAGGTGTATGCATTGACTTGATTCACCTTTAGTCCCTCAGGCCCAATCATCCCAGGAAATCCTTTTCTGCCCATTCTACCCTACAAAACCGACAAGATATAGAATAATGAATGGTGATTTACAGTTGTACTCTTGCCAGTGAACGCATCACGGACATTGATGACAAATATTCTCAGTGGATATAAAGGCTCTGCTTCCTATATGAGATGACAGATTGAAGAGTGAGCTGGGGGAAAGTATAGTCCGCAGCTGTTGCCGCACACTCACTGTACAGTACATGCAGACGAAAATATGCAATGGCGTGTACAGGTAAAGCTGACATTTTGGCAGGCTGCGAAAGTGTTCAATGACAGCGATGTGCCTCTTGCACAGATAGTAAATCCAGGGGGGTTAAGAGGGAGGGTTAAGTGCTCTTTTACCAGCTATAATAACTCCGGGTCACAATTTTTCGAAGCCAAACTCCTTAAGACTTGAGTGACTCAACAATTCCAAAGTTTGACTCCAGAGCAAAAGGTTGGAAGGTTTCATGAGACAGTATACGGGCTGACACTGTATTTCTTGCACAGTAAAAGCAGTTACATGAGAATGAATACGAGCTGTCGCGGATTAATGTGTTCTTATCACCTAATTTAGATTGACCGTATTAACCGAGGAAAGAGAGGAATTTGTAGTGAAAGACCAGAGAGAGAGAGAGAGAGATAGAGAGAGAGAGAGAGAGAGACAGACAGAGAGATGGATGAGATGGATGAGGAGCAATGTTGCCATGTCAGCTTTTTATAAGCAACTTTGGGCTTGTTGCAGGTTGCGATTATTGTGGCTTGTTTCTAAAGTGCAGTCGCTTATTTGGGCTTGCTGCCCATGCATTAAAAAAAGGTTAAGTTTCGTATTATCTTTTCTTTTTATTTTACTACTTTTAAGTTATACATTTTTTTTACAAAGGAGACGTGTTTCTCCTTTCGTACAATTAATATGATATAGGAACTTAAAGTATTTATCAAAAAATATGAGAGATTTCAGAAGTAAGAATGTAACGTGGTTGATGAAGTGGATTTGATGAAATTCCCTTAGTATTACTGTAGACATGGACATGAGGAACTTTATTATAGGATGTGCATAACATGGATGTATAGGCTATTTGCAATAATTGAGAAATGGTTGCTTCGTTTGGGTTTGTTTTTATAGGCTTGTTTATTTTGCGTGATCTGGCAACACTGATGAGGAGCTACTGATGAGAAGGTGTGGGGAGATGATATGGAAGACAGTGGTAAAGACAGGGAAGCTAAAATACAGCTGGACGAGAAGACGGACGAGGTGGAGCAGTAGGAGGACCGGAGATCAATCACAGCTCCTGAAGGAGTCATACACATACACTGTTTCCCGCTCAGATGGAGGAGAACGTGTGTGTGTGTGTGTGTGTGTGTGTGTGTGTGTGTGTGTGTGTGTGTGTGTGTGTGTGTGTGTGTGTGTGTGTGTGTGTGTGTGTGTGTGTGTGTGTGTTGGGTGTGTGTGTGTGTGTGTGTGTGTGTGTGTAGGGGGGGGCAGAGAATGAAATGAGTGAGTGAGGATGGGAGTATGGAAGAATTAAAATATAAAGTGATGAAGAAAAATAAATTGCAATTGGGATAATGAAAAAAAAGGTAAAAAGTTAGAATAGTGCACGTTTCTAATTTAAATTATCACTTTTCTTTGTCATTCAGTGAAACATTTGTGAAAAAATAAATATATAAAAAAAATCCTATTTTCAGCAGCGGCCCATTAACATCCAAAGCTTTATGGCAGCTATAAATTTGCCAACCTATAAAAAAAGGTGATGGCAGTTATCACCCCCTGGTGGCAGAGCATGTGGATTGCACTCCAGTCCTTTCATTGAGAGAGAGCACTATTGTCCAGAGACCAGACGTAACAACCTCCATAAAACTCCAACCAAACATATTTACACCTTCTCTCCAAAGCAAACCAAGAAAAGTAAACCATTGGCATGACCTACTTTAGCACCTTAAATAAATTTCAGATTAAGTCTCAATGTTGCATAACAAGCGTTGGGATTTTTTTGTTCTCTCATGTTGAGTTACATGATTAGGCTTTCACAGCAGACTAGGTAGCTAACACGGTAAGACCACAAACAGATTTAGCTTCACACTGTACTTGGGTTTGAATTGACAGTGATATTCCTATTTCTATCCATTTCTCTCTCTCTCTCTCTCTCTCTCTCTCTCTCTCTCTCTCTCTCTCTCTCTCTCTCTCTCTCTTGGAATCATTTACCACAGTCTTACAAAGAATATAGAGGGAAACCCATGATGGTTTGATTGACCTGCATTGGTTAAATAAAAAATAAAGATAAAGTAAGCATTACATGAGTGTGCACACACACACACACACACACACACACACACACACACACGCACGCACGCACGCACGCACGCACGCACGCACACACAAACTCAATGTGTCTCTGAATTACTGAACCAACATCCTTTTTTTCAAATGTACTATATGGGTATCAGTGACCCTTGTTATCAGCTCTCTGTTCTTCCTCTACCAGCAGCCAGGTGTTTATCTAATAACCTCACCTCCAGTCCTGTTGGGCCTGGTGGTCCGATCGGCCCCTCGTCTCCCTGGGAACAGACGATATTGATCTTAGCATGAATTATGTATGGGGACATAAAGCTGTCCCTCAGTAGAGAAGCCATGCGCCATAAAACTTTTAATGCCTTTGGCGAGCTTTGGGAGTCGTTGTGATGTGTCTGGCGGTCTTACCTCCAAGCCAGGCACCCCGCGTGGACCAGGTAAACCCCTGACCCCCAGCTTTCCCTGCATGGGTAAAAATAATTCATATTAATGCTTATGAAGGTAATTGTAATATTTACACATGTGTTTTTAGCCATGAATGATTTGGCTCTAGGGAAGGTAATGCCAGTCATTCTATCCACCACTTTGGTCTGGACAGAAATACTGTATCTCAACATCTTTAAGATGAATCACCAGGACTTTCTGTACAGACATTCACAGTCCCCAGAAGACGAAACCTAGTAACTTTGCTGACTTGCTGAATTTTCTATTTGTTTGATACTTCGCTTTATTACCAAATACCTGCAAAACCAGTTACATTGCCACTGGCCTCAGCTGTTTTTTGGGTTTAGTGCCAATTAGCTGATGTTAGCAGGCGAGCAAATCAAGATAAGATGGTGAATTGGGTAAACATTATACCTGCTAAATATAAGCATGTTAGCCTTGTCATTGTGAGCACAATGACATTAGCATTTAGCAAAACTTCACAGGTATTCTACCATAACTGGTTGATAAGACTATTCAGACAAGATGGCCTTTTCCCTCACCTTTATTCCTTCAAGCCCGTTATCTCCCGGTGGTCCCATGTCACCAGGGAAACCCTGTGATGATCAATAATAAATAATATTTGAAAAATTATATATATCTCTGAAATAGAGATTCACAAATTTAGTGCAGGAATACAAACCTCTGGGCCTGGCGGTCCAGATGTACCATCAGGGCCTTTCTCTCCTGTCTTGCCCTGTGACAAAGACAAATGAGAGCATGAGAAATAGCAGGGGAAATATGCTTGTTAGCTTTCTGGCAGAGACATAGATGAGATCTATATTGGCCAATAGAACTATAGAATTGCAGGACTAGGCTAATAGTTAAACCTTGTTTCCAGTCTTTATGCAAAGCTAAGCTAACTGGCTGATGGCTGTAGCCTTATATTGAATAGACAGATTTATATATGAGTGTTGTCAACGTAAGAAGACAAATTTTCCAAAATGTCAAACCTAATCCTTTGGATGAAAGTATTAAGTCCACATGTTAGGGTTTCAATGTTTTTCTCGTTTGTAAAGCCAGAACTAACCTGTGGTCCTGGTTTCCCACGGATGCCTGGTAAACCTGGAGCCCCCTGGATGCCCTGTCCAACGCAAACACAACACACAGAAACTAAAGACAGACCGTCAAACCGCATTCAGAAGCAAAAAAAAAACTAAAAAACAGAGGGCCTGATTTCTTTTCTCGGGGAAGCAGACATTGGACATGCATGACTCGGCTCAGTTTTTTTCTGTTATCTCTTGGGACTACTCTATGATACTTAAAGGCTTAGATTTTGCTTACACACATATGGACAAATGAAGAGGGGTTTACATAAGAATTTCCATAACCTGGACAGCACACATCTGGCTAAGTCATTTTGCAGGCAACAAAAGGCTCTGTAACTTAGGATGTGTGTGTTGGAAGCAGTGTGTGAGGCAGAGGTTGATGAGGGGAAAGAATAATTGCAGGGGGTAGAGGGGGTGTTAGATGATGTGTGAACATTTGTCACATGTTCATATGTGCAGTGGTGGGCGATCTACCTTGTCTCCCATGTATCCGATCTCCCCTTGCTCTCCAGGGATCCCGAGTTCACCCTGACGCCGGAAGATGGAAGGTATGGACAGGAAGAAAGAGAAAAATGAAGAACATTAGGGGGAAAGGTATTTATACATCGTCATTCACAATTAGCTTTTTTTCCTAACAGACAATACTAATTAGCCGGTAAGTTCTAAAAACTCACTCGTGACACTCTAGTTCAGTGCGTTAGCCAAGTTCTCCATGTGGTGTCAATGTGTCTTATGAAAGACATCGATAGCAATTACACCATACTGTAGTGTACACCCACATGTCTTAGCGAATCCAGTGTTCAACTGATTAGTGATCACAGACAACTCATTTTTGAAGAAGTTTTCCTTACAAATATAAAGTGAGAAGTAGGCTATAATATTGAGTCACTAGAAGCTCATCTAACTAAAGTGATGCAGTCATGTTTTATTCAACTACGGCACATCAGTACGAGGTTTTTCTGCCGTTTGCAAATCTGCAAAAGGTCATTTCTGTTCTTATCTCATCTATGAGGCTTAATTATTACAATGCACATGTTTTTTTAGGGGGAGAAAGATGAACTGACTGCAGCTAGAGCAGAACAGTTTTAAGATGTTCCTGCTGGTCTAAGTGATTTAATCTATGAGTTTGAACATTTTCTTATTCCTCATATTCTGTTTCAAAGCCCTTCAGGCAGTTCCCCAATACTGTGGTCAAGGTTGAATGGGCCTTCTCTGTGCATGCCCCTGAGCTGTCCATCCCCACGCCTGAGGTTTTCTGAGACAAGCGAAATCACTGTGTTCCTATTTCAAATCTTCTCTTCCGATCTTCTACTATTTTTCCGTGTCCTCGTTGGAAATTTTTGGAGTGTCAGATGAGAAGAGCGATACCACTCCGATGTCTGGACAGATGGTGTGGAGCCACAGGCAGTAACCAGTTAGTTAGCTTAGCTTAGCCTCAAGTCTGGAAACAGGGAGATAAAGGGGCATGGCTCTCTATCCAAAGGTAAGAGATAATCAGCCAACGAGTCCCTTTTAAGCTCATTACGTAAAACTGTATATATTGTATATCTATAAACAGATATAAACATAACTTTTAGACGGAGCCAGGCTAGCTTTTTCTTTATGCTAACTTGGTCTCCTGGTTCCAGCTTCATACTGAAGGAACAGATATGAGTGACGTATCTTCCAAAAATCTTCAACTATTTTATTCAACAGACAGACTTGCTTGCCTAAAATTTAAGTGGAGTAGGCCTAGGTGTACTATCCTTTAACATTCCGCACAATGAATATCATAGAAATGACATAGGAAGGAATCATACTAGTGGAAAACAGAGTAACCCGTTGTGTTGCTCGTGTTTGACGAGTAACAAATATCAACAAAAGTTTGTAGGCTATTGCCGTGATTAAAGGTGGGACCTTTTAAAAAGCATGCTCCACAGGTTGGACAGACATGGTTACAGTTGGATGCAAAGGAGTACATATACATTACATGCTGCTCAAACACAGGCCAATAACAGGAATATTCAGATCACCTTATCACCTTTCAGTCCTGGTTCTCCTGGATTTCCGGGCACGCCCTGAAAGAAGCACCAACATATCGGTTAGACAGGGACCAGCGAACCAATCCTTATCTGATAATACCCCTCATATGGACATACAGTACTAAGCACTGTTTTAGGCTGGTATTAACCAACATCATCTTCAAATTGTGCTTATTGATCATTCCTTTGTGTTATATAAGTCATAATTTAACTAAAGGTAGTCCAAACAGGATAAGGAAAGATAAGATGTTTGTGGGTGTTGTTTACCTTCGGTCCATTAGGTCCAGGAAGTCCCATCTCTCCCACAGGTCCCATATCACCCTGCCGCCAGAAGAAGGGACAAACAAGAAACATATTCACATTCAGTGATATCATGCTGTATGCATGAAATACTGATAAAACAATGGCCCAGTGCCACAACTTTCAGTCCACAAACACATGCACACCCAATGAGTGCGCTTCAGTTCAATTTGGCTTTCATTAAAACGCAAGAAAAAGCCTCATTGTATTGCTTCCATGTTTTCCATTGCATTGCGCAGAACGCGACAAACAACGGATGAAAACATACAATCAAACTCAAGAGATAAGTGGTGGTTCTTTGTCACCTGACGCCAAGCTTGCATTTCATCTGAAGCCTGAGTCGAATTATTTCAATGCAACAAATAAACGCTTGAGGTAACATCTGTTCCCCTCGCCGGAAAAATGAACCAGTAGTGGGATTCATGCTCCAGAGCACAAGACAAGAGTAGAGATTGCAGTCGTAAACAAGAGAACTTGATTCCATTTTGTCCAGTGAAGGCTAATTCTGCAGAGCAATTAGAGACTTGATTGGATGATCTGCTTTCTTGGGAGAGGAAGAGAGACAGTATTGTGGGCCGTGTTCATAAAATCCCTCGTGAAACGTGTCCTTTTCACAGAGAAGCATCCCTCACAGGCTGTTAGCAGTTATCTTATTTTCATTCTCTGCTGATTTGCGATTTTTTTCTTGTATAGCTACAGGGTGGCCTTGGCTCAGGGCATCAAATGCTAGTCTCTTTGGGTCTATTGAAGTGTGACAGTGGATTTAAGTGAATTATCTACTGCAGGAATCTCCCTCAAAACATGCCCCTTGATGACAATTGAAAAAATTAATGATTCTTCTGCTGGGAAAATCTTATAATAAATAAGAATCAAACACAGACACTTAACAGTTCCTATCAACCTCATAATGCCTGCCTTCCAGTCCAAATAGCAAAAAAGCACGAGGAAATACAATATGTTATACCCCATCATGTTTTTATCTGTATTCAGATTTCTATGTGTAGTATCAATGCATGCCTGTAGGGGCGCTCAAATTTAATTCCTGGATAATCCAACATCTTTTTCAACCTCCTTCACTTAAAAAAAAAGATGAAGGGAAGATGATCTGCATGCACAAAACATATTTTACACTTCCAGCCCAGTGGCAGAACGCCCAAAGTATGAAGAGAAAAATAATTGTGAGAGCTAGAGAGTTTATTTCGACTTGCCACAACATGAGGGAATGATACTCTACACCAGGCCTCACTGTTTCATTTTGTTTTATTCATGATAATCGATAACCTATAATGTGTAAATAAGTCATTATTCTTGTCCATATCATTATATATACATATATTATAGACATCTGTATGTAATGTAATATGACATACTGTTCTGTATTTTCTCTTTTTGTATTATTTGTATTATTTGTAATATTTGTAATATTGTAACGCTTTGGCAACACTGTTTGTATACCGCAAATAAAGCTTTTTGAATTTGAATTTGAATTAGAGAGAAGCCTGTCCCTCTCAAATGAACATGAAATGAAAAAAACAAAGCAATAAAAGGATGATACTGCTATTAAAAAAAAGAAAATCCCTTTAACTTCTTCTTGATGAGTCAACTTTTTCCCTACTTCAACATGGGCCTTGCAGAGTTGGGTGTTTGTATATTTATATCTCTGAAGTGCAGCTTATTGCAACCTGTGTGTGTGCACTGTACAGTATATCCGTCGGGTCAGATGGATGCACGGAGCGCAGAGCAGAGCTGTAATCAGAGAGTCCTCCAATTACAGGCCTAGCACCACCGCCACCGGTGGCCTAGAATAGACCCGGGGAGCGACGGGTGAAGACAGGACACGACAAGAGAAAACCAGCGAGACATTATAATCAGCCACAATTACAGTATATGTATGGCTGACGGGCCGGGCAGGCGGAAGTGGAGGGCAAGTGGATGGGTGGGCCAAAAATAGTTAATAAGAGGAGGATTCACCAGGAAAACAAGATGCTGCTTTGTTAAGGTTAAAGCTATAGTGCGTATCTTTTTCATATAAATGAATGTCGGTTACATTCACACCATCACCAAATGAGTTGACACAAAGTTGATTAAGCCTATCAGCTTAACAGAATTCTCTCTGTATTTTCTCAGTATGGCAGCGTTTACAAACTGGTGTTGCCCCCTGACAATGGCGTAGGAGCTCAAAAAGCGATTGGGTTGTTGATTCTACTGCTTTGAAAAAACCTGTACGCACAGCAAAAGTTATACAAGTCCATGAGCGATCACAGAAGGGTTACCTCATGTTAATGCACCGACTGTTATTGTAATTTCTCAGAATTCCTCATGGGTACGACATAAGTTACGCACTATAGCTTTAAGGTGTTTGGATCGATCACTGACATTGTGTCATGAGTTATGTAAGGAGTGGAATAACTTTCTCTTCTGTCTTGGATTTTCAATGTGTTTAAAATGGCCAAGGACCCACGTAGTGTGGTTAGCTTGCCACAAAAGTGATTGGCAGTGTAAATGATGATGAGAGCTAATTGTGGGTGTTTTTTCAATCAAGCAGTCATATACTGTTTCACTTAAGTACAGTCCTTTTCGTGTATGTATTTACGGAGTGAGTGTGTGGGAAAAATAGGATGTTTACAAAGAGGACACAGAACACAGACTACACAAAGGAACACACACACACACATACAAATTACTACTCACAATAAGTCCAAGAACTCCGTTTGGACCCGGGGCTCCCAGATCACCCTAGTAAGAGAGGAGGAGGAGAGAGTCAGTGAGATGAAGGGAGAGGGAGAAGGAGTAAGTTTCTAGGGTTATTGGCTTTTTTTTTTTTTTTTAAACAAACATGCTCAGAAGAGTGGCTCAGTGTTCATCACAGCTTATGAGAGGGGGCTGTGTGCATGTGTGTGTGTGTGTGTGTGTGTGTGTGTGTGTGTGTGTGTGTGTGTGTGTGTGTGTGTGTGTGTCTGAGGTGAAGGTGGAGGGATGTGTGAGCCCATCGTCCTACTGAGGTTTACAAAAAAAATCGAATCTGCAAATTGGTTCCCCATCTTTCTGACTTTTCCTTTTGCAAGTTTTGACTTATCCTGTGAAATAGCTCAACATCTACCAAGTGACTTGGTTCAAACATTCATGGTTTCAAGATGATGTACCCCAGTGACTCCTGACATCTCCTTAGTGCCAACATGAGGTCAACGTTTTTGTTTATTTAGTTAAAAGTTAGTGAAAACTATTGGATGGACTACAATGTAGTCATCAATGTTCCACACAAGAATTGTTCGGTGATTCACCGACCATCGTTACTGGTTTACGACCAAAGAACTAATGACTTTGCCATCTGCCACAGTACTATTAATAATAATAATAATAATAATAATATGGGCCTGAGGACAGTCTTATTCTGTCAATCATTCAAGATAAAACAAGGATTTGCTTTTTTTTCAACTTTTAAGAAAGATCCCAAGAGTTCCCCTGGGTGTTGTGCAGGAAAAAAAAAAAGCTTTCATTTCTCATGTGTAGCTAGACATCATCTGATTCATAACTCATACTCTCGGGAAGAAGAAAAACATTAGGGCTATCAAAAAAGTATCGTTCCCTGATCTGTAAAACTGAACCGTTGGAAAAGTCAGGGGTGAGTGAGCCAAGTGTTTCTTGAATGTTATTATGTTTATTATGTATTTTAGAGTTTGTTAAAGAGCAGCTGATGTGTTTATGTTGTTATTTTAGAGCTTTCCACTCGGACTGATGGAGTGCCACATTTGGCTGAACGAATCTCCAGAAATGGTGCAAAATGTAAAAAATCAAATAATTTGATGCTTTCCACATGGACATAGACATATACACCAGACTGGCAAAACAGTCTACACTGACATATTGTTACTGAATATGGAACAATCACTCAAAACGACATATTACATCATTTACTTTCATTGGATATCACCTCCTAATATGTAACTGTGTATGTGTGTGTGTGTGTTGGTGGCCAGTTTAGCTCGGTGAAATGGAAAAATGAAAAAGGTCACATTTGAAAGCCAGGCCAGCCAATATGCCCCCTTCCCCCTTTAATGCTAAAGGTTTTTCTGAAAACAAGTGCCAAGTGAAATGATCTACAATAGAAGACGGCATGGGATGAAATTAAATACAGCAGTAAAACTTGTCCGGAGTAAAAAACTGACTTCAAATGAAACAGAAAAACAGAGGCAAACTGCTTGACTGCCAGACGATTTACCCAGAGGCATTGCCAAAATGTCAGCACTAAAACACCAGGGGGGTGGGTGTGTGAGTGTGTGAGTGAAACTACTGCCCTCATCTTGTGTGCGTGTGTGGGAAGGCTGTGTGTTTGTGTGTGTGTGTGTGTGTGTGTGTATGTGAGTGTGAGTGTGTGTGTGTGTGTGTGTGTGTGTGTGTCTGTGACATACTGGCTCTCCATCTGGTCCAGGTGGTCCTCTCTCCCCAAAGTCCCCCGGAAACCCCTGAGGACAGAGACAGTATAGCTTTTATGCTCTGCTGCTGCACACAAACAATCAGACTCAGACACCCATTAACATTGTCAAAGAGTACCGTCTACTTTATTAAGCCTGTAACATCCAAGAAGTTATAAGTGCAACAATGGTGAATGATCACCTTCTAATTTGCACTACCTATTTACGATAGCTTTCATTTAGAATAGTGTTTCTGGTCACCATGTGTATTTAAGGCCAATATTCATGTTCCATGTACACTTTGTTTGCCAGTTGATAACTTTGTCGGTCTGCGGTTTGAAACTGGGCAGATAGCGTACAGTAAAATATGAAAAATATGCTTTTTAACTGAGAAAGGTGAGTCAATTATTAAAACCATGGAGTCAATTTTTTACGGCATGTTTTACACTGGCTGTTACAAAACCAGGTTTTTGCTGCTACTGTATCTGCACAGCATTTATAACAATTGGACTTACTCAAACATAACCTTGGTACATGAAATAATCTAAAATATTTACAAAATAAGAGCATAATGACCCCATTAATACACATTAAATCTATCAGCTGTAGGTGGACAGCCAACTGGTCTATTTAGGCTGGGTTCACATTTCGAGACCAGCAGCCAAGCCATTACTCCGTCCATTTAGCAGCAAACAGGATGCTGATCTGAGCTATGCTAACAGTCGGTGGTGCCGCAAAGCAAAAAACCACATCTGCAGAAAAGCACGGGGGCCAAAGTATCTTAAACTCCGACTATCCACAATCCACTCTAATGGCTAGGTTCTGCAATTGTGGCCTCCACACATTGTTTTCACATGCTAATTACTGCAGATACCTCAAGAAAAATGGCAGTTATTTTTGTAATGGCAGAGATGTTTCAGATTATACTACTGCATATGTACGTATGTTTATTTTAATCTCTGACTCGCCTTTAGAAATAAAATCTGCTGACAGAGTCACAGTTTGTTTGTTTTAAGAAAACCAGGCTGGGATCATTTTGACGTTTTTAGACTTCATATTCAAACAGTAATTGATCCTTATGACTGATGTTATGTAAATGTTCACCTATCCTTCAATCTGCCGACACGTCCCATCAGCTCAATGACGCGATCAAAGCCGCACTAAATGCTGTAATTGTACGGCGTAATAAAAACTCCTTTCTGTTTATATATATAGTAGGCTCCTGGAGGACTGCATGGTACCGCTTTATGGTACTGAGAAACTCTGCGCTCAGGGGGAAGTGCACAAGTGCAACAGAAATCTATGGGGCATGACAGAGACTGAATCATACAGCTGTCACCGCTGTCGTACTAAACTAAGGACAAATGTGGGAAACGTAGCTTTGCCAACAACAGCACTTCAAAAAAGAGCCTTTGAGGAGAGACATGTGAACGTTTAGCGTGTGTCGGCTTTTACACAAATTCATAGACAACGTTCTTTAGCTTGAGAATAGTAACACACAGTAGCTGCACTCACTGATCTGAAAGAACTGCAACTGATGAGCCTGATAAAGAGGGGCTACAAAAAAGCCAAACTCTAAATAGTTATATGCTTGTTAAAATAAAAAGTTCAATTGAAATGCAGAACTGCTGGCGATGCCCTTCGGAAAATGTTTATTTTATGCTCTCCCCGTTTTAGATTTAGATACATCCATTCCCTTCATCCGTCTTCGTTAGATGGCGGCGGACTGTGTGTCAGTGTGTGTGTGTGTGTGTGTTTCCTCGACAGAGTACAAGTGCTGGCCATTAAAATGTCTGGCTCCAGTCAAGGTGTTCTTTCCGTTCCAAGTGTGTCCGAGCCTTCCATTTTCCATTGGAGCGAGCACTAAAATCAAACGATGACGCTGATGATATTGATATGTGTGTTTTCCAGTTACAGTAGGTTCGAAGGTCGTACGTTATTTTGAACTTCATGAATTTAAAATGGTCAAAATAACAGGACTCCTTATGCTACTCTCTTCTCAGTTCAGTGCGTGTTTGGTATGAATAGGCCTACACATCTTATAGATTTTGATACGTTGTCATTCTAGTGCTGCTGCTGTCAATACATTCAGCCATTCAGTGTTTGCTCTGAGCAGGAAAAACAATCAAGTTGTTATTCTACGCCAATATTTTTAGCATTAGTTGTGTATAAACTTTGAAATGTTGTTTAAGAATACTTTCCTGAAAACTGTATGAGCTCGTTAATCTCATACTTTGGCCCTATTTTGAGTGGAGGGTACACACGCACATGTGACAGGGCCTCACACAAGATGAATTTGCATCTACTACCGAACTATTTTCCTAATTAAGAGAGAGGATAAGCTGCAGTTCCTGTCGGACAGTGGCTTGCGTGTGTTTGGACAGTTTTGGTCTTTGAATGCCTTATTTACTTAAAAGCCAATAAGCAACAGCTGCCGAATGATCTCAGCAGCGAGTTTCAGGGTTACACACTCTTTCTGAAACCGACTTTGAACACTATTATACACTATCTGACACACACACACAACCAAACCGACGGCTTCCTCAAAATGGCTTGGCTCCATGCTGGGGTAATGGGGTAAGGGGGGGGACCAAAAGCCCTTTACTGCAACAAAAGCCTTTTTCTTGTTGCATCCAAGACCCCGTCGACATGAGACTGGTGGGACTCCACAGGCCGGCCGGAGTTAACCCCTTCCAACAGCCCCTGGAAATACTGAGCTGACTCAACCAATGACGTACACGCAGCCCTTATAAATCTTCACATGTGTGGGCGTTCCAGTCTTTGCACCAAACGCACTCGAAGTGACCCAAATAGATAATGAATTCTGAAAAACGTCCATTTTAATGCTGATTTATTGACTTATTTGAGTGGGGTAAGGGTTATATCTGCAAGTATTTCTAAAACTCATCGTTCAAAAGTCATTAAAAATAATAGCAGCACATGATATATTCACAGTCGGTGGATAACACCCCCGGGCACAAATCATCACACTTTGTATAGATTATCTGTAAAGTATGTTGAGACAAAACTTTACCGGCCTACCCATCTTGCCCCTCTTCCCTGGTTCGCCGGGAATGCCCTGAAAACGAGAATTAGAGAGAGGGAGAGAGAGAGAGAGAGAGCAGAGGTGGAACGGAAGACGCAGCAGAAGGGGGAAGTAAGGTAAAGGGATCGAGGAAGACAGAAAAACAAAGAAGAAAGACAAAGATGGACATTATGTAAAAATCATATCCAAGTAAAAAGCAAAACTACGGAAGAGTATTAGGGCCAACGATTGAAAGAAAATGAGAGGAGGAAGTTTTTTTCATTCGACTATAACTGCACTGCAAGGTATTGAATATTTTTCTCTTCGGCATTGCCCTTCGTAGACGGTCCCTGTGCTCTCATCTCAGCCTGATGCACATAGAGAGCAATGTTATTAGACTTCTCGTTTTGCTTAAAATATAGAGTTGTAGCCCATTGTCTGCCTTTCGACGGTAGCAAAGATGCATGATTTGTGTTTTAACAATGATTTGCTTATGAGTTATTCATCCCGGAAGTTCGAATATGTCAACATCGTTTAATCTTTACCGCGGTCTTGAACTATCGAGACTATTCTTCTCTCTCCCGCGGCCCTAATACTCTTCCATACATAACAGTGTAGGGCACAAGTGAAAAAAACAAAAACAAAACATAGTTAAAAAGCCATAACTTTGAGCTTCAACCGATGTGAGGAACAGCTGACTGCAGCCCGATCCAACATTTTTCCAGCCTATTATAGGGGATTTAAACCTCATACATGCATTTATATATGTTAAATAAACACAGGTTTCCCCTGGGAGAAAGACAGGCAGACACCGTCTGTTGTGTGCAGCGAAGATATGAACCATCTTGCTGGCTGGCTGGCTGGAGTGGTCCTGATTACAGCCTGCCCTGCACTGACGCAAGCCCCTGGAGCATTTCATAAGTAGGCTAATCGCTGCATGTTTGAGAGGCTGCACAGAAAGAGTAGGAGGAGGCCTTGATGAGTTCAGGCAGTTCAAAAGGCTCCACGAGGGGGCATTTAATCGCAAGAGTCATTTGCACTCCCACACAACCTTATGCAGCAGCATCTTCTCGGACAGCTGGGGACCGTTTCCCGCGTTATAACAAAAACAAGAAGGCTTAATGAAATAGCGGGAGGTGCACTGCAGTCATCCCGTAGGGCTAAAAGCTGGGTTTTATTGGTCAGTGTGCTTTAAAGAAATACATTTTTTACGCAATTATTGACTGTTCGAGAGAAAGTACACACTCACTCTTTCGCCATCAGGCCCGGGAAGGCCAAAAAGCCCCGCGATTCCAATGAAACCCTGCAGGAAGAGGAGAGAGGAGAGGAGAAGAGAAGGAATATGGGATGTGAGTAATTTGGACGCTGTAAAAAAATAAAAACAAAACAAAAAGCAGCAGGAAGACACAGCAGCTCCCATTGGCTCTAGGGCTGGGTTTTCAGAAGAGGGCTGACGGCTTCCATGATGAACCAAGCCATGAGGCAAGTGTATATGCCCATGGACTGCATGGTGCTGGCTTCCACGATGTAGTCCAAGGGCACATACCCTCACGCCAGGGATCTCTGTAGAAGGCCCGGGGACATCACATCGAGCTGTCGGTACAGGGGGTGAGAGACACTAACACACACACAGAGGAAAACATGCGCTAACACCACAACAGTTGAACAGGTAGATGCTAGTTTCAGGAATGGACAAGTTGCGTTTGTGTACACATACACATTGTGGAGTATGCTGGAAAAAAGAGTGCAGACTATCTGGAAAGGTGGCCCAGAGAGAGAGAGAGAGAGAGAGAGAGAGAGAGAGAGAGAGAGAGAGAGAGAGAGAGAGAGAGAGAGAGAGAGAGAGAGAGAGAGGACTCCTCTCTTAAGACAGCAGGGCCTCATACGGAGCTTAAACAGGAAATTCCAGCCAGTGGGGGCAGGGGAGGCTTTGGAGCAGCCAAGGGGGAGCTGATAAAGAACCTTTAATGGAACGCAACATAAAAATCACTGTTTGTGTGGCGACGAGAGTGTTTCGTTGATTGTGTACCTTACGGGTGTGTGTATTTGTGTGTGGACTGCGGAGGCTTATCAACGACCAGTCTTTCAGTGAAGTGTCTGTATACAGTAATGCAATGTTTACATCACAAGCAAAAAGGCTCCACAGTTTAACACACTATTAATAGCCGCACACACACACTGGTAGAGTGACTGTGTATGAATATGTTTGTGTGCATGCAAGCTTTTAATGGATATTGCTGCATCTAGGTGTGCATGTCTGTTCTTTCTCATGCAACGACATGTTGACAAAATACCAATAGTTTGCAATCTTAGAATTTCACAAATTGCTGCGTGTTTGAACTGAGATTTACAGTCTCCCTCGGTAAATATCGCATAGAAAAAAAAAGGGTCAGAGAGCTGTCAGGCTGACCGCCTTGCCTATGAACATATTCACTGGTCCTGTCAAAGCAGCGATGTCCGTAATCTATACTGATAAAATCAAACTGTGAGCAGCACATTTAACAGGGAAGAAGTTGTGTTAACTTACCCGGACACCTTTAGGCCCCATTGGTCCTACAGGCCCTGGTAAACCCTGCAAAACAAAGACAGGAACTTTATTTCAGCAGTTCGACACTCTCGTTGGTTAATAGCCTACCTGACATAATGTTTGTTTTTCCCGAATTCACTCTGAATGTGTTTGTAATTGTGCATCTTCACGCCATTAAGGAGTTTAAAATGCCAGCAGTTTGTTGAAAATGTCAAATTGAATTGAAAATTGTGTACTATACAATGTAAAGATGTAAAGCCCACATACTGTAGAGGAGGCTAACGCAATAGGTCAGGTACTTAATGATTGAATACAGCCCAACACAGTAGCTGTGTAATAAATGTTCCCTTTCAGATTTGTGGGAATTTATGAGACTGTAGATTGTGATGTTTTTCTACTTTATAAAAAAAAAACATTCCAACCCCTCTGTACAGTATTTACCCAAATATTTTCTCCCAAAGTCAGCTGTTCAACATAACCTCATTCCAGTTGGCCCTCTGCCCTTACTATGGCCCTGACTACAACAGTACCAGTCACAGCAGAGGATTTACTGCACCTGCCTGCCAGGATAACCTTTGGCACCTGGGCTTCCGACTGGACCTAGCTCGCCCTGCAGGAGAGAGAGAGAGAGAGAGAGAGAGAGAGAGAGAGAGAGAGAGGGAGAGAGAGAGGGAGGGAGAGGGGTGGGGTTTGTGATCAGAATAACAGTAGCACAAACACGCAGGCAAGCTATTCTGCTCAGTAACAAACCGTTTCAGAGAGGGAGACGGAGCGGAGAGGACCTTAAATGAGACGATTGTGTTCTGTGGTAATAGTGCTGTAATTTGTTAAGAGTGCAGTTATCCAGTGCACTACCACTGTCATATGAGTTTACATTATTCATTGTTATTACAATCTTCTTTGTTTTGATGCATGAAATGAAAAAAATCAAGTACATGTCCCTATCAGATGTGGTCTGTGTATAGACCATAGAAGCTAATTTGGTTTATGTGTTTATGTGTGAATGACACACACACGCACACACACACACACACACACACACGCACAAGCACACGCACACGCACGCACACACACACACACACACACACACACACACACACACACACACACACACACACAACACACAGGCACACACACACACACACACATGCAGGTTGTGTCCAAAAGTCTCAGAGCACAAGCGTTCATGTGTAACTTCCCTTGACACACTCCGGACGTGCAGCCCCATGTGCGCTGCTTGCCATTCCCTCTCTCTCTTGGATAAATATAGTGCACAATGCAGCCAGTTTAAACCAGACAAGAATTTGGCTTGAGTGAGGATTTGGATCTTTAAAACTGGCCAGCGCCGCGGTGAGGAGGGGCTGTGAGCGCTGAGCCCGTGGTGTATTACAGTAACAAAGAGTCATCAACATTGTATGCACACCAGCTGGACTTTGGCTGGGGAGAACCACAGAGTCCACGGTGCTGCCAAACTGTTGTGCTTATTACTCTGTCACTACTGGTGCTATGGTGATTCAGACTCAAGGCTATAGAGCAGTGATGAACAGCAGCAGCAGGCTCTTGTGGGAAAGAAGGGGGCGTTCGAGGATGGACAGAATAGATGGATGGGACGGTGAGAGAGAATAAGTGCTTTGCAATGAGTAGTGAGGGAACTCCCTATACTGGTGTCATCACCACCTACCCACACCCCCCCAAAGCAAAGGGCTTACTTATTTAAAACGGTGTGACAATGAGGAGGATGTTCCATGACTAAGGTCTTTCCTTAATACCAACAGTAGTATGACCCAGTCCAACTGTAAATAGCCCTGGACACGAGGGCTGGATGCTCCATACTTAAAATAAGCCTTTTGGGGGCTGGATTAAAACAGCCAAAGTCAGTTCTCCTCCCACTCACACGCAGTGGATAAAAAGGGTCATTGAACCGATTTCCTTCAGTTTAAAGAAAGGAGGGGCGGATAGTGGATGAAAGAGACTATAAGGGCCCGGACACACCGGCCCGATAATCGCTGTCGGAGAGTCTGGAGGGGGCGGGGACACGGATCTGTTTGGTGTGTGCTGTGAAATCGGTCGTCGTAGATGTCGTCAGGCTTCTTTTGGGCGGCGGGCAGTCTTTCAGTTGGAGCAATTTGATTGGTGGAGGGCTAGCGAATCAGTGAAGCCCGGAAGTGAGGCGGGTAGCACAAACAGCTAACAACAGCTAGCCATTGTTTTAATGTGTTTGTTTGTTTCGTTCAGCGAGTACTCACATGCATCAACCCTTGTTGACTGCTCGACACCATGCTCGACACTCTCTGCTAAAAATGGTGCTCTTTATGGTCCATAAATATAAATACGTATTTCTATCTATGTTTATGGTCTAGAGAGCTTTCCCATCATTTCAGGCTTCCGTATTTTTTTGGGCCGCAATACAGATTAGCGCCGCCTGCTGTTATGGAGACATTACGTCCCGCGCAAGCGCAGAGCGTACGGAAAGTCAGCAGTCGGCTCGGTGTGTTCTTGGCACTTTTTTGGCCGCGACGGGAAGACTGGAGCTGCCTGAATCGGCAGTCTCCATTTTCGGGTAGTCGGACCGGTGTGTCCTGGCCTTAAGAGAAACTGAAGTGCACCTATGAGAGAGACCGAACATTGAATGACACGGTTCAAAGAAAGAGAGTCAGACAATAGGCAAACATTCTTTCAAAGCTTGCAGTGTGTAATAGCCGTAGAGTGTGTCAATGTTGACCTAGTTGGCTTGTTGCTTGTATTTCTCTTCTCTCTTTTTTTTCTCTCCGTCTGTTTCTGGCATCACTTTCTGATATCCTGGAGAGCGTTTGCTGCCGCCACAACACTTTGGCCAGATGTCTGTCCTCACCTTGTGCTTCACAACAGCCTGATCTAATGTGGCGTCTCTGCAGGCATGCTCGGTGCACACACACAAACAAGGGGCAAGCAGGATGACGACAGAGCTTTGAAAGAGTGAGGTGAGACGAGAGTATACAAGAGGAAAAGTCATCAGCAAAAGGGCTTCGACTAATTATTATTTGGACACTCATGACGGCAAATGCATGAAGGGTAGGTAATGGGGTATGGATCGGGTAAAGGGGATGTTGGGATTTTTTTCTTTTAAATAGGATTAACTTGTGACGAACATGGAGAAGAGCAGAAACACATTTGCAGAGTATCCGAGCCATGGAAAAGGGTTTGTATTTATGGAGAAATGTAATGGAACAAATTTACTTACAGCCTCTCCAGGGAGACCAGGTGGACCAGGGTAACCTTTCTGTCCCTGCAAAAAAAAAAGACGAAACACAAGACATGGAAAGTGAGTCGAAGCATTGAATAATCAAGAGGTTGAAAGCAAACACTGCAATTTATGAAAAAAGGTTGAACATAAAAGGAAAGAGGAAAGAATTTCTCCCCTCGTTACGGGTATGACAAGTGGAGTTCTGTGCAAAGTTATATATATGCATGTAAACGCTAACAACACAGACGGACAAGTTTCGGTGCCATGTGCAAGGAATCAATCTGCCTCTTGTGTCAAAGGGATCAGACTTTCCACTGGCTCTGTTCGCTGAGAATTTTTATTTTTTTGCGCTGGCGAATCCGTGCCAGGATCATGGCATGTTGAGGATATAAATGCCTTCCTGTTAAGAGTCAGATAGCTCACTCCCTTTTGACTATACAACACTGAAGACACAGTGCACCGGCATAGTGCTCGTCTCCATTTCTGCTGACTCCGGCAACACAGACCCCCAACAAAGAGCAGAGAGAAAAACTCAATAAAAGGTGGTAAGACGGGCCTCTCCAGACCACAGATTGATAGAGGGAGAGAGCAAGACAGAAAGGAAAAGGAAAAACTTAAATAAAAACAGAACGGCAAAGAAAGGAAAGATTCCTGATGTACCGTTTTTCCTAAACCACAGCTCCAGAGTAACTAGCCAAGACTCCCTGAATTCCTGTAAACCATCTTTTAGCCTTGTCATCTGACTGCAGCAGAGGTAGAGGGACACAGCATCCCCCCTTTTCACTATGTTACATGATCACCCTATCTGGCTTACAGCTTCATAGCGGCACTTCAAACTGCTAGTGTCAGCATTAAACACCGCTTTCAATACTTAAAAGGTGGAGTCAGGAATTCTGGAGAACGCTTGTTGTCAAAATCAGTGAATATCTCCTCATGATCTGCTACCTGTCCGTACTGTGTGTGGGTTAAAAAAAAGCCGATGTTAATACACAGCGTAGGCTATGTAAACTGGTATGTAAACAAAGGGTATGCAAACTAAGGGGCTCGGACCGACCAACCGTAGCTAGCAACAGGCCCGTTTACAGAGCCTGGGCTGTGTATTAACCTTTTTTCAGCGCACAACCAATAAGGGCAGGTAGGGGATCGTGCGGGGATATTTGCTGATTTACACAGTACATGTCTCAACAATACCTTTGTTTAGCAACATTCTAATTATAATGAAAATTAATGATTTTAAAAATCAAAAACTTTTCCATCACACACCCGATCCCCGAAATATTAAACCATTATCTCTGTATGTCACACAAATCAAAGTTTTGTTTGTATCGCAATGGCCTTTCATCTGTTGCACATCATCAAAGAACCACTAGGAGGAGAAGCTCTGAGCTAGGCTAAAAATGCATAAGTATTACACATAACACATGAGATACACATGGCACTAGGTGCTGACAGACCACTGCCGTAACAGAGCAACACTAGCAGAAACGTGTGTGTGTTTTCCACATTTTTGTGAAAGCTCTATTGGTAAGCAGTGTTTGTGGAGAGAACAGGGATGGATTGCAGACACTTGCAGACACATGGCGCCTGTGAATACAGATTTCCATTTGTATATTCAACTTTTATAATGTGTTGATCATTTGTGTCCGACTCGCGTACATGTGTCTGAATGTGAATGTCCATCTGTTGCAATCACTGCAGCCTGATTTTCTCCTTTACGTTGGCCTGTGTTTTCCATCCACTTGGGTTAGGAGTGGAGCGCTTTTCAGGAGATGTATTGACGCCAGGCCTATTCTCATGGCATGCACACACATGTGCAAATGTGTGTACCTACTGTATCTACATTATGTACAAAGACGGGCAAAGAAACACACACATATTCACACACAAAGACGCATTTGCGCCATCATCTTACTACATGGCTTACTCATAGTACAAACATGTGTAGCGGCATCGGTTCCCAAGCTGTGATGTGAGGTCCACGAGACACACAAGCACACACACACACACACACACACACACACACACACACACACCCACATGCACACACACACACACACACACACACGCACGCACACATACACACACAGGCTGTTGATCCTGGGGTATAAACCATAGCCTCCCAACCCCAGCTACAACAACGCAGGTCCCTTATCTAACTCATTATGAGCTTGCTAATGAGAGCCACCATTTCCACCAGCCCGCCTGTTTACAATGCCACTTGCTTAACGAGCATGTGTGTTCAATCAGATATACCCAACAGAATGCTTTTCATTTACAACAACTACCCAGTAGCAGCATGTAAGTCCAACCCCCAATCCCCCTATCCTACCCCACTAAGCCTGGGAGTGCCCAAGGGGAACTTTAAGCACACTTTGGCAGAAATAAAATAAAAACACATTGCGTCCACAGATGACATGTCATTCCTCTGACTCTCCAAGTAACTCTGTCCACACACTTAACTTTGTGGGTGTTCAAATGTGCACAGGCCGCATGTCTGTTAACAACTGCACGCCACAAGTGATGAATATGGGCCTTCCACAGTCTGCCTCCCTCACTGGGCAGCACACTGGTAGGAGAAATATCCCACTCCGCTCATTATTCTCTACTTTCATCTTTCCACCTCTCCAGTCTCCAAATTCCCTCTCCAGCATGCGGCCAGATGATTGCTCAGAGCAAATCGTCTGGCTCCATGCATGTGCAGTATGTACGGCAGAACGTAAACCCCTCCACATGGTTGTCTGGCAGGGACAGATGTAACAAACAACTGCATCAACCTAACTGGGCAATTTGGTTGCAATCTACCCAGAGGCAAAAAAAAATAAAAAATCATCCCTGCCCGAGCCCGCATTTTCAGAAGCAACTTCGCTTGCATGCAGTCTCATTATTATGCTACTAGCGCGGTGGAAGACGAATAAATGATTTGTTGTTCTTTCTGTGAAACACGCAAAGAAAATGATGGTTGATTTGAATTCTCCCATAATTACAATGATGATGAGCATGTGGATTTGTTAGTTTGAACTGCGGGCAGAAGCTAAATGCAGAGAGTTTGGTTTGGAAGGGGTCTCGGGGAGCTTCAGACAGATTAATGTCATACAATAAACTCTCTTACATAAATGAAGGAAAGGAGTAGGCCAAAGATTAATACACTGTCTAGCTCCTGCTGCAAGGAAATTACAATAAATCCTTCTACTGTGGAAGTTCTTGTTAGGAAAACCATTTGGATGAAAACTAAACAAGACGGCAGCAGCAACTACAGTAGACTAGACTATCCAATATGAGTATTATTATCGTTGACCCTTAAATCCACACACATGGACATACATACGGCACATATGTGAAAAGCACATCATGGTGCTTCTTATAAACAATGACCCGACGTAATGTGTCTCAAGACAGTCATATTTTCCCCAAATGTAGCATAACAGAAAGTCTACATGAGTGTTTATGGATTTAACTTTACCGATTCTATAGCCTTAAATTTCACTGGACGCTGACGACATGATAATGTTTTCAGACACAGCGGCTTTAGCACCTGTGTCTGTTTGGGAACAAAACCAGGCGTAAAACCAAAACAATGCTATGACCTTTTAAAAGATGATAACAACATTAGTTACATTATGTCAACAGCAAAGCTTTAGCTTACAATACTTTATGGTTAATCTAGCAATGTTGTTCAGCCATAGTTCAGTATGATTCTGGAACTCAGGATAATTAGTTTAGCATGGCTAAAGACTTGAAGTAGGGGTTAACAGCTAGCCAATCTCTTAAAGTTTACAAATACACCAACTTGCACCCCCCTAAAGCTAACTAATGAACATGTTGCATCTTATTTGTTTCATCCGGACACAAAAATAAATGAAGACATTTTTGGTTTTATGGATGAGCCTACCTGTTGTTTCATTGCAAACAACAGCTGGGTGCATTGTTTTCTTTATCCTTAGCTATGCTAACGTCATCCTGACTATAGCTATGTGCTTAGATGAGAGTCGTATATTGATGTTCTCAACTGACTCTTGGCAAGAGGGCAAATAAAGATGTTTTCCAAAATGTCAAAATATTACTTGGGCTCACTCTTGTAAAAATGAAGTCAAAAGCAAACAGACCTTGATAATTGCAAACATTCTAAGTCAAAGTAACACATTAACAAATCCAAGCACAAACTGAGCTCAGACTAGCACTTCCTTTCAAATATGTGCAAGTGAACCAGTAAACCAACCCTGAAACTGAAAAGTGGTTACAATGCTATTGTTCATTATGTCTTGGTTTTCAGGGAGAAAAAAAAGAAGAAAGTGCAAAAGACAGATGTATAAAATAAAATAAGAGAAGACACAGATCATCCACCGGTGGGATTTAGGAACAAAAGAAATAAGGATGGAGGCAGTATGGTGAGACGTGTGGCTTGAAATGCGGCCTTGTAGTCGAGGTTTGGCTCCGTGTGCATCCCCTCTCCCTGACCCTGCCTGCCATACTGAAAAGCCATTCAGAGTCTGCTTGGTAGAACAAATGTTGTACAGAGCGGAACATGCTTGGCTTGTCTGACGGCGTAAAATCACACTCTCCCAGTCACACGTTCAAAGAACCACCACTGCTTTCTCCATTAAAGTTTTCCATGGAAAACAAGCAGCCAGAATTCCGGAATTCCCGGTTGAAGAGTCAAGCAAAGGCTGATAAAGAGCCTGTGTGTGTGTGTGTGTGTGTGTGTGTGTGTGTGTGTGTGTGTGTGTGTGTGTGTGTGTGTGTGTGTGTGTGTGTGTGTGCACGCGCGCAAAGTTGTATAGGCATCTTTGTGAGGACCAGTTTTAGCTTTTGACCATCGGAGTGAAGACATTTTTGGAAAGTGAGGACAACTTGCCTGGTTGCCTGACACTGACTTATTCAAAGGACTGTTTGAAGGTCAAGACTATAGGTTTCAATGTCCAGGTGAGAATAACGTTTAGGTTAGGGTTAGGGTTAGGGTGTAAAGGTTGGGGTTAGGCATTTAGTCATGATGGTTAATGTTAGAGTAACCGGCTAGGGAATGTATTATGTTAATGAGTGTCCTCACAAAGATAGAAGTACAAGAATGTGTGTGGTGTGTGTGCGTGTGTGGGTGCGCGTTTAAGAGAGAGACTTAGAAGGTGAAAGGGAAAATAACGCAGGAGAACAGAGGTTAAGCCGCCGTTGTCCCGTTTTCCTAAACCACAGCTTCAGGGTAACAAGCCAGGCAAGAGGAAGAAACAGCACACGGGTGTTTCAGGGTGGCCCACCATCACTGCGACTTAACTGCAATGAAAGTCACCATAACTTTTTAATACTGCATTGACCTCGTAAGTAGCGGGCCTCTGTGTCTCAGTGGAGACACCTGAGTCAGGACAAGAGGACACGCCTGGGATTTTCCTCCTGAGCTGACAGAAAAAAAAGGGAACATATCAAAACAAAGTTTCTAGACAGCCCGTCTCTGTCTTAACAGTTTGGAGTTTGACTCACACCTCTGTCATGGTGGTTGCCATGTGTAGGCATGTACTGTAGGCCGCGGCGATGTGAGGCACAGCAGCTGAGACCTGTGGGAGGTCACTGTACATTGTCTAGCTCAGCACAAAGATGGGTTAATTAGCCTCTCTGTGTTTGTGTGCGGAAAAGGAAGCCGACTCCTTGCGGCTAATTCAACAAGTTTCCTCTACAGTCATCATGTCTGTGGTTCATTGACCAATACCTGAGGCATGCATGCCGCAAAGCCAGTGTGTGTGTGTGTGTGTGCATTTGTGTTGATGAATTTGCCATGGCAACAACAACCGTACCCGACTTGAGGATGTGATGTCATTCTGATATACTGCTAAAGTAGCAGCTATAATGTAATCTTGGGCATCGTGAGCATCTGCTTGGCTCATGTCATTGTAGAAATGTTGGGAGTGGAATGTCCATACTCTCATGCTGTGTCCCTGCCAGGTGATGTTTACTTTAATACTAAGCAATTATTTGTGGCTAATCTCAGGTCCATCAGCTGTATGTTTTGGACGGTCATACACTCTCACCTGCAGCTCCTTTTCCCATGTCACTCTCTGACGTCCTGATACACTGTCAAATCAGTGCCAGGACTCATTTGGTCTGAAAGTACTGTGCAAATGTTTTCCACCAACTTTACATTTTCCATTCTGACAGAGTGTGTGTGCAAAAAAGAGGGAGACGGAGACATACAACTGGACTCAAAAACCAAACACACACACACACACACACACACACTGAGAAAAGCAGACTCCTAACAAAAGCCATATGTTGAGCTTGAGGCAGCCATCCAAGCAGAATCTGTTACAGTGCGCTGTGGCTCTTGGGAGACGGTGAATACATGAGGAGGCACTTTACACCCCTGCTAAAATGAATACAAGCTACCTGCTTAATTCAATTAGTTAACTAAATCCTCCGCTTTGTTTGGAAAATGCGCGCATGACGCAACCCTGCTTGATCACGATGTGACTGGAAGCAGTTTATGTGGATCTTCTTCTGCCACCATGAGACGTGTGTTTACATCTGACTGTTTTGGAAAAGGTGAAACTGATTATTTTATTTCAGACCCGAGGAGCGCAAAAGACTCACCGAGCACAAAGGCAGTGTGGTGATCATTTATTATAGTGCAGTGGTTCAAAACTGTTTTTGTCTGCTGACGTACACCAAAATCCCTTTTAGATGAACTCAAGTACGGCTTAAACAGCACCATCTGTCATGTTCCAAATTGATTTGAATCTGGACATCAGCATTACTGTCCGCTCACTGTTTAGCGTTCTCTGTTAGATTGCTAAATGGCTAGTAATCAAACTTGGGAGCTAGCTAGTTGGTGTTTCTTTATTTTTTTCCCGAAGTGACAAGGCTACTATATAACATTGCAACTGTAGGTGTGTGGAATCCTTGTATCTAATCTAATTCCATTTTACACACACACACACACACACACACACACACACACACACACACACACACACACACACACACACACACACACACACACACACACACACACACACACACACACACACACACACACACACACACACACACACACACACACATTTATCATATCACCACATCCTTCCAGCCGACATTAGACCCCTCTGTGCTGGATCCAGCAAACACACACAGATGGAAGGAATGGTGTGAACAGCACAAAAGGAGGAAGAGAGATGGCGAGAATCAAGGAGGGAGAGACCAAGAGAGATCTTTACATGGATCAGTGGGTTTATGCACACACAGCTGCAGACAGACACACGGGTTATGAAATGAAATTGCGAGAACACGTCTGGCAAAATGTCTTTCCTGGGATTTCCCAAACCATTCAAAGGCCTTATGCAGATGCAAGCACTATGCTCACTCAACAACAATTGGTAGATGGGAGCTCTCAAACGGTAAAGCATTTGATGTGATGTTATTGATACGTTTTGGGGGTGACCTAGGGCTATTCAGTCTTACCTTTCGACCTTCTTGACCAGACAGTCCAACCGGGCCAAAGATCCCTGAGTCTCCCTGGAACATAAAGCAAGAACGTCAAAATGGCAGTAATTCCCTAAAAATTACAAGTTGCACAAATAGCAATGTTCTTACAAAACAGGGTGTTGTTCCACATTAATGTAGCGTGTAAGAGGGAAAAAGGAGGCACACAATACCTTTTCTCCTTTGGGTGCCGGCCCAGGTGACATGCCAGGGTCTCCTTTTCTCCCCTGATGAAAAGAAAAAAACACAAAAGGGGACTTTGTATATGTGAAAATAACACACAACTGCACTTCAAGTGATTTCAATCTCTGAAAGTATCTGACAAAGAATCAAGAAAAGAACATAATATCACTGGCCAACACCTTTCGTTTAAGGAAAAGGTTATGGCAATAAAAGCTTGCCTTTAGACTTCCTATGCCGCTAGTTAGTAGGAAGCAACTGATGAATGGTATTGAGTTACAAAGTGACAGATAAAGTTCACAGTGCAGATGGCTTTGTAGTGCATTATGTACGTAGGTTTAAGTTTCCCTGCAGTCACACACACACACACACACACACACACACACACACACACACACACACACACACACACACACACACACACACACACACACACACCAAACTTCATTGTCAGCAGGTAACAATAATGAGGCTTTAGCACTTCAAAGCTATGGATCGGAAATTACACCAAGCGCTGACTCTTTCTCTCCCCATGGAACCCCTGCAATTTACAACTTTGTTTCAGTTATTAACGATGAAAGGGCAAAGACTGCCGTGAACCCCGAGACATCAAACACTTCAGAATCATTCTCTCAACACACCTGCCAGGTATAGAAGGAGCCTGCTCTGCACCGCTCTGCCTTAGACTTTACTGATTCATGTTCATTCACAGAGGTCGGGTCTCAAGTATTTACCTTGTATCAATTATCACTCCGATAGTGTTCCTTGAGAGCTCTTTGGCAGAGTTAGCTGGCATGTTTCCTTGTGTATATTAAGCATAAGTTTCATTACCTACCAATTATCATCATCAACTTTTTTTTCATACATTTTGTGATTCATTTGGAGAAAGAGGTGGGTATGACATACAACAAAGGTCCCCGGCCAGAACTGACTTTTTTATGGTCTTATGCAATGCACCTTAAAAAGAATAGTTAAACCATTTGGGAATTACTAACAAAGTCTAATACGAAATCCATTTACTAGCTCCTATAAAGTTCACTAATTACTTTGTTGACTGGGCATAATGACTTCACAGACTCCAGGAGGTCACCGCTTCCAGCCAAGAAATAGTTTGGGACACACTATAATCTTAACACTTACACGTTTTTTATATGCTTTAAACAAACACACTCAAATGTGTTAATTAATGAGATATTGAGACCCCGGGTGAGGGAATTTTGTTGCATTTAGTCAAACTATTCTTTTCCTAACCCTAAGCCTAACTAAAAGCCACTAGATATCAGATTTTTATCTAGCTTTTCATCTTAGAGTAAAAGCAAACACAGCATATTTTCCAATTATTCCTGAACAAGAGATTTCATTTTCATTTCATTTAACTTTTATTTATCCTCGAGAGACCGGATAGCAGAGTAGCTGCACAGATGTAATTTATTCGAGGCATTTTTATAATGCACTTTAAATACAGCTAGCGCTCCTCGCTATGTACTCTTAGCACACAGCCGTATAGGTCAAGGGTGTCTGCTAAGGCATAGATCAGTCCAGACAATCGGATGAGCGACGCAGAGAATTTGTCTTGGGCAGGGTCATCTCCTGTTCACACTTTAAAATAAGACAGATTTATTTGAAGTTTTCACTTTGGGACTCGTAACGTCTGTCCCCCCGGGGCTCTGATAAATCACTTCAACCGCATTGGTGTCTAACTACCCCTCTACCTCCACTAGAGTTGCATGTGGTAGCACAAAGACTCACATTATCTTACACAGAAACAGCATATAAAACCGTATTGAATTGTAAATATAAGTGGGACTCCTGACACACGATACAGCTCTTCTGTATTATGTGCTGTGTTGTTTTTAGCGTCTCAAACCAGCCAGGTGTGGCTGCACTGCTGTGAATTTGTGCATTTGTATGGCCCTGATTCTTCAGCATTAAAGCTCCACTAGCCTTGTTGGATTCTCTTTAGGGATTCTCATTGGTGTGAGAGCAGGAGAAGATCATAAACATCTTATTAAATGAGTGGTAGAGGCGGGTTCATAATCATGTAATGGTTTCATGTGGAGAAGTCAGCTTGCCTGTCGGGCTATTGGCAACAACAACAAAAAACAGACAGAACTTCCGCTTGACTTGTGATCATGAGTTAAAGAGTGAGCAAGATACCTTGAGCCCGGGTGGACCAGATCGGCCAGGGTTTCCATAGGGACCAGGGGCGCCCTGTGGAAAAAGCCAGAGAGAGAGGGAAACATAATCAAACGCTGATCAAGATCCCAATCAATCTTCATATTGGGGATAGAGCTGATGCAGACTGCGGTGTTGCTACTGTGAATGGGACCAGGAAAAGGGGATTGGGGGTGGGGGTGCAAAGTCTGTCTGGAGAACCTCAGCTTTCGTGCTACTTTAACCTATTTTCCTATACATCAGCTGTGTGTGTGAGTTGGGTGGCGAGGTATGTGGGGTTGGTGTTTGGGGGTAGAGAGGCTTGTGGAAAAGTGGGTCTCCGTGGAGCTGCTTCACCATATGGATGTGGTTTTCCTGCCCCCTGTTGCCTCACACTCAACAACCCCCCATCACCATCCCCCCTCTTCAACACACACACACACACACACACACACACACACACACACACACACACACACACACACACACACACACACACACACATTTTCCAAGCATCTTAATGAGTAATGCAGATCATCTCTCGTATCATAACATTTTGAATTCCTGCGCCGGTGTGTGTTTCTGCGAGCGTTGGCCGTTGCCGAGGAAAGGAACACAACTGTGTTTGAAAGCAAACAAAGCGAGATCTACAGTAGCAGCGTACTGGTAATGTGAATCATCTTGCCCTGTCCAGCGGCCCCCCCATGGGGAGGTTTATGGCAGAAAAACTTTTGGAAGTTAGAGAGAATAAATCCACACCAATTTTTATTTGTTTTTTAAACTGCTGCCATGAGACCGAAGCGCAGGGGTTGTTTCAAACCTGTCTGTCTGTCTGTCAGTCTGTTTGTCTGTCTACCTTCTCTTCCTCTGAGCCACTTTTCCCCCGCAATGGGTCAAGGGTCAAGAGAGTCAAGAAGGGGGCGGAAAAAGAGCCACAACTGCTTTAAGAGCCCTTTGGTTGGCACATTTCACTGAGGTGAGTCGAAACAAAATCAAGAAGAGATTTATGTTAAGAGTTCAGGTGCGAACACACTAGGCATTTTACACGCGTACAGACGCGTATGAAACCCGCCCCTTTTCCATAGGGAACCATTGGTTTACGCGCGTACATGGCGCGTAAATGCGTCACTCGCGCTAAAGCAACATTTTCACTCGCGCTAAAGCAACATTTTTACGCGCGTAGCTTTACGTGCGTAAATATTACGCGCGTATAGCTACGCGAGGAGTTCAAAAAATTGAACTTTTGTTGCTCCTACGCGAGACGATTAGCCGCGTTGGCCAATCAGCGTTGAGCTTGACCCTACGTCACATACATTGGCAGGGTCGGAGAACAGTGTACTGTACACAGAGGCTGATGCGAGACACCGAGGAGGAAAAGTATTGCGGCGGCCGGTGCTGTATGAAGCCGCTCGGGGTTAGAATACGTGGGGAAAGTAAACCAGGAGAATGGACTTCCTGGTTAATTCAGTGAATATGTGTAGCTGTGCTTTAGCCGATAAACAAAGTTAGCGCCGTATAGCATTAGTTAACTCACCCTGTTGTGTGCGGGCGGCTAGCGCCTCATATTATGAACCCAAACATGACGACTGTCCGCGGGACTTTCACGACAAGTACACGAAGCACCGGTGTTGATCTACGCCAGCCACGGTCCCCTGTCACGGTCCCCTGTCACAGCCAGGTAGGGTAATTTTGGCTACTTGCCTTTATGTTGTGCCGCCGTGCACCGATGCTGCTGTAACTGTGTTTGTTATGTAGCTGCCGTGAATATGCAATGCTGTTTTAATGCTAGGCTATTTGTGCTGTTCAGTTTGTCTTTTGGCACAGTTGTTGGCCGTATTGTTGTTGTTTTTGTGTGGACATGCACGCTGTTGTGTCGGGTCGGTTCTGATCGCAGCCATGGTTGATAAGGGAAATACAATATCGGGAGGGAGACTCGTCACATTACGCGCGTATAACCTTTTTTGACACAAAATGATCAAGCAACATTTTAGCCGCGTTACGCACGTAAATCTTACGCGTGTAAAATGCCTAGTGTGTTCGCACCTTTCCAGTCTTCAGCTTCCAATAAAACAACTAAAAAACAACAACAATATGTAGGGGACATCCAGACAGGCAGTTTCTCTGTAATCCCACACAGGAGAAAAAGACATTTGGGGTTTGGGCTGATTTACGCAGCTCAACAAAAAGCCCCTTTGAGTTCAAAAACAGACGTACAGGTCTGGTGCAGACGTGACAACATAAATGCCTTTAACTGCTCTTCCTGTCAAAGGGCGCTGACTGTGATGACATGTCATGTCTGATTCACTTGAGACAGGAGTTTCCCATGAATGAACAGGACATTACTAAGCGTCTGTAAGGGTGTTATCTTCTGGAATTTAAAAAAATAATAGATTCAAAACCATTTTGATAACATCGGAAATATTTGCGAACCCCGATCTGTTTTTAACTTGTGTTTTTACAAATTTTCATTTCAAGGAATCCCAGAGTTTTAAAATGTTGCACACCCTTTCCTCCCGCACTCTCCTCCCCCTTTTTTTATTTTCGGTTTGCATTCAGCTGGCGTTTCCCTCCAGAGTTAGTGTGTCCAGATATGTGTTAAGGAGAACTGCTGATGCCCCTAAATAAACTTTAAACGAACCAGACATGCTTGAATTACATGCTTCAAAATGTAAACCCTGTGGTTTAACCGCGGTTGGGGCTGTACATTGGTAGGCACGGGGTTGGCGCGTACATTTGGGTCCTGTGCACTGGCCTCCATGTCGTGTCGCACAACAGGTGTCTAATTAGAGAAGACCAGGGCGGGGCACACACAAGCTATCAAATGTAAAAACCACCAGCCTCTGAACAGAGATGCAGCAGGGCGTTCCAATGGTCCCTGTGGTAATACTCCTGCTAGCTCTGCGCATATTCATACACATTCTATATCCAGACAAAATCTAAACAAAGATGGCTCCTAATGTTTAATGTTATGGTTATGTACATCATGCTGCCGGCTCTGAGGTATATACACACACATCTGTGCTTGAATCGACAAATTCTATATCAATAGCATATGTGCAACTTAAAGTCAAGGAATATATGTACAACTTGTGGACCTTAAATCTAGATTCATGACATCACTTTCAAGGTTACATTCCCACGCTGAATATTTAAGAGCAACCCCTGTTAATGAGCTGCGCCCATAAACATAGTCTGACTTCCAACTCTAGCCTGTAAAAGACCGTTTAAATGTATATACGCTCACCATATTAAAGATAAAAGGGATTCTGTATGATGCCGTGCCAGAAGAGAGCCGAAGGGGATATGTCTGATAAACTTACATTAGATCAAGAGCCTGTGAAACCACTGGATGTCTAAAGTATAATTGAAAATCCCAGTCAGCGCACAAACACACACATAAACACACACAAAAAGCTTTGCCTCTGAGTAAGGGGAGTATTTCACTGTTCGTTAAAGTCGCATGCCCTGCCATCGCTGGGTGAAAAGAGCACAGTTTACAGCCCATTGCCACATAAATTACAGTAAAAAACTTCACAACAGAAGCAGACAGGGAGAATGAATCAGCCTGCGCCAGTATAAGCCAAAGTTTTCTGAGCTAAATACATCACGCAGCAAGCGGAGCATAAGAAAAGGGAAATTGTAAGTAATCCAAAGTATTATTTAAGCATTTACAACAATAACAGTAATAGCTCATAATGGTCATGACAAGTTTGAAAATGACGATGGAAACCTAGAGCTAACTTTATGCCAAACGTCTTAAAACCTGGTATTAAAAAAAGGAATTTAAGTGTGCTAAGGGGGATTGCAAAAATAATGAATTGAAGCATGGTCTGTGACTTTTTACTGTCCTGGAGCTTGTTACGGTAATGTTCCAGAGAAGAGATTCATATAGTTTACACACAGTGGGGATTATACAGAGCCTTTAAGATGCTGATCTGTCACCTGGTGTTACTGAAACAAGGCCACCACACTGCCTTTAAGCAAAACTCAACACCTTTAGGCCTACTCATTTGGAAGTTCAGAATTTTCCAGGTTTCTATACGAAATTTCCATCTGGGATCTGAGTTAGCTTTACGTGCAGGTGGAGCAGCAAGGTGGGGGGAGTTTGAAAGGGGAAGCATGAGGAAAGATTGGCGACAGAGATTTTTTCCTTCGCTCAGACAAAGACCCTTTTGACCCGGGGCAGGCTCCAGACGAATACATGCCGCCAGTGTTTTTCGGATAGATAAAGGCCTGTTTGCCCTCGCGACGCATCCAACGCACATTTCCTCTCACACCCTACTACCACCGCCGTCTTTGTGCGCCTACAAAAAAAAAAAGGAGCTCAACCCTGACTGTTCACGGGACACCTATGGCAAAAAGGCTTTCTGTACCCACAGAGGTTGCCATAGCGACGGCGTCTCACACTCACATGTGTGGGATCAGGGGTCAAGGTTCATGGGTGGTGCTCGGTGGTCTCAATGGTGCTCTGTGTGTCATCATGCAGACTTCCAGTAATCCAAGGGAGCGGAAGGTCATGCCAAAAAACGGGTAAAAGCTGCAGACAGCAACAAAAACCTGGGTCTGGAATTTAGTGTGTTTCACTGTTTAAAGAGGTGATGCACGTTTATGATCACACCAAACTATGAGCATGGTGTCACCTGTGAGCCGGCTGCAGTGTTAAAATTCAGATTTTTTGAGTTAATTGTTTCAGAGATCTAAACAAAGTCTGAGTCTGTTCTCCCAAATTGAAACCACACTCCTATCTGGCCAATGTGGGGAGGGGGGAGATTTTGGACAACAAGTGTTTGTGAGTGCACATGTGTGAAAGTGTAATGTGTGTGGATATGCAGCTCACACACATGGCAACTGCAATTACACTTGATAAATCGTTTTGTTTACAGGAAAGCTCCATTATCTGTCTCGCTCTTTATATAGGCCGGTCATAAACATAGACACGTATGCGACACGGCGGGGGACTAGTGCCGTGGCGTGTCTGCATGTCCGTGTGAGCGCCGATGTGTACTAGTGTGTGTGTGTGCGGCGCTCAACAAAAACGACTGTGAGGTCAGAGTCAGACACCGACTGCGGCGTGTTTGCAAGATGCCCACGTTAAAGTGGCATCAAAACCCAAAGGCCTTTACAAGTGCTGTTTTATTGAATAGGCCTGTTTTCATTGTTTGCGCTTTGCAAACCAACCACTTCCAGTGACAATGCCACAGGCAGTTCAACAGCTGGCTTGTTGTGGTCGACAAAAGCGTCTAAGCTGCCAGGATGTAAATTTGTATGAGACGATTGGTCAATACATACTGCTGATGGATGAGGTTTAAAACAGACAGAAGGGACAAGTTTAAATCAAAACTGTGCCTCAAAACCAGTCCAGGTTTCAACCTAAGATGGAAGAATTGCGTTGCAGTGCATATTTGTGACTGTTTTTCTGGTATTATAATGGAATGTTCAGTCATTACTACTCTTGAATAGAGACATTCTTCTTAAGAACCTCAGGTTAAATATGGCACATAAGCTAAGCTGCACCTTAGTCATACAAAAATAGTTCCACTCATATAAAACTTGGCTTGACCAAGTTCACGCAGCTCTGCATTTAGATATTTAGGCACAATTAAAGTTTTATTCCAGGTAACTTTTGATTTGGATAATTGGAAATCCACATATGTGGGTCTGATGTTGTGGAACTGCTACCAGAGACGGGATGGGAGGTGCTGCTGGGGCTTAAATAGCTTTAATTAGAGCCAGACAAAGACCTCCTTATACATATATAGGGGTGGGGGATCACAGATACTTTGGCTTAAGAGTCGCTCAGACTCAGACGGACAAACAGTAAATAATAATACATAAGCCTGTGCTTCCAAAATATTATAATGACAGCTATTCTAGCAACTTTGTAGGCTGTACGTGGGTGTAGCAATGTTTTGAGGTAAATGCTAACCCATCAAAATGCTAAACTGTGCACATGTATAATGCTAACATGATGATGTTTAGCATGCATAGCCATCACAAAGTTATCAGGATACATCTTCTGGGGGACCATGGTTTTCTTTACAAAAATGTTGTGCACCTCATCCAATAAGTGTTAAGATATTTCAGCTTGGCCATAAAGCGCTAGCATGGCTGAAAAAAAAAACAGCACAAATCTATACATCACAGTGAAACAGAGGAAGGAAAAGAGAATTCCTCAAAGAAGACCCGCGAATGAGACCATATCTATTTAACTGCCCTTGGAGAAAGAGGCCTTTCATTAGTCCAGAATGGGATTCCTATGAAGTGTCGGCACGGCCTGCTGCAACAGCTCAGTGAGGAGAAGAAAGTCCAGTGGAGCCATGTGTTCTCTGTCTGTTTACAGTGCTTTTATTAGGCATCCTGGCACAGGCAGCCTTTTGAAAGGCCGTCTTTATAGGAGCTTTCCTGTTTATGCTTAGGGGTGGGAGGTCAGTAGTCGCAGCCCCGTGCTGAATATGGTCAATCTGCCTGCATAGGAAAACTGTGTGTGTGAGTAAGAGAGAGAGTGTCTGTGAGTGTGTGTGTGTACGTGTGTGTCGGCTTGCTGATGGGAGGGATTTAAAGTGATGTGGGAGCCTGGGCTTCGCAGGTTATTATTGTAACTTCAGAAAGTGGTCCAGGACTTTGCCGTCTAAGCTGGAACACACAGAACACAGTCCTCACTGTCCCTGTCTGTCTTTTCATCTGTCTGTCTGTCGTTCTGTCGAGTCACCTATTCACTTACTGTTTGTGGCTTATCTCTCTGTCAACATGCTTTTGACAACACCCCTACAGCTGCAGTAGCAAAAACACAAACAAACACACGCTGGCAGACAAAAACTCACCTATGTAAAGAAAGCCTTATTAATTAACATGGTTCATAAAGAAACATATCCCGGGCTGGAAACATGAAATAAAAGAGTTTCTAGAGGTCACAAATGGAAGCGTGTTTGATGTGTCTGGAGGTTGTCTGAGAGCGACCACAAGGACACTTACCCGTGGACCCTTCTTGCCTGGCAGGCCTGCCTTCCCTGGAGGTCCTGGCAGTCCCTGGAGAGAGAGAGATAGATAGAGAGAGAGTGTGTGTGTGTGAGAGAGAGAGAGAGAGAGAGAGAGAGAGAGAGAGAGAGAGAGAGAGAGAATTGAGTGAGCCTTGCATTCTGACACACATGCATTTGATACCTATGCGTTCTCCTTCTACAGTACTCTTATCGAAACCATCAGGTCATTAAGACGCCTTTGTGAGTTTCGAGCTGCACAGTGGCTGGAAAAAAGTGACACATCCTCCGTCTAAAGTAATTCCATCTCGAGGTGATGAAAGTTCAGCCTTATCCATCAGGAAGTGCTGAGCCTGAGCGGCAGGAAAGTGTAGAAACACTAGAAATAACAGGTCATTTCCTGCGCCACTCAATGCCCCTGTGTGGCTTTATCGGCCTTGTGCTCACTCGTTTTCTTTTAATCAAAAACGAGGAAAAAGGAGAGGTGAGGATAAACAGAGGGCCCGTGTCTGCTGTGGCTAACCATACCTGTGGGGCTCTGGATCCTTTTGCAAGTGTGTGCTGGAGCCTATGAAACGCCTTTTTAAATATATGTTCTTCACTATAAATGCACTACAGTGTTTTTACCATGTTGTTAAACTTGATGCCTGAGATAACCTGGTTATGAATATCTAGTAAAAAAAAAAGCAGCAGCGTTTACCATAAAGTGCAGTTATTGAAGTGTGAAAGTTGTACCCTTTCAGTAGCTTCCTCCTCTCAATTTTCACAAGGCTATGAACTTTAAGAGACTTCAAAAACAATTTGAACTTCAAAACAACGCCAACCCTCTTATAAGCACACAAAAGCATTCTTAAAGTTATTGTCATCATGGCTGCTACCTGTGTATAGCATTCGGTATTATAATTGCCACCCCCCCCCCCCCCCCCCCCCCCTCACACTATCTCTTTCCAGGACGACCTCCATGTTTGGGACCACCACCATTGTTACAGGTGGTGTGCTCGGTGGTGGCCTACGGACCTGTCAACATTCACACACACACTCCCGTCCATCTTCACACTTCCATCCCCTGCCTCAGCCATGCTTCCTTCCACTTGTTTGTTTGTTTATTTATCCCCATTGTTTTTCCCTCTTTGCACCTGTGCTTCTTTATCATATTTCCTTATTTTTTCTAATACAATTAGTTTGTTGGCTGCTCTCTGGCCAAGCATTTAGCAGTCTCACGAAATTGCCACATCGTTTTGCATTTTCCAATAACCGCATTTCAAACACAGTATGTCTGATGGCGAGGCTGTTTTTAGTTATGAGGTTTAGACTTGCTGACTGTGCCTGCGAGGCATGATTTGTGCCCCCCTGACAACTGAATCTGAATTATGTATTCCAGAGTTGTGCTGTGATCTGGAAAAGCAATTGTTTCGAAATAATGTGACTTCCATCTGACTTAGTGTATTGACTTTACTTGTTTGAATTTCCATTCAACTATTTTAGCAACAATGCAAAGCCACTGCGGAATAAACAGCAAAAATATGGTGGCAACATTCAAGGACTCAAATGAATACAGGAGCCTGGTTATGAAATAAGGTTGAAATTCACAGCCAGTACAGCTCCAAATCAAAAACTAAATCAGATTAAAACTCCACATCGCATAACAATTCAGAACTCATAAATCACATTCAGGTGTGCAGTGGAACAGAGCTCAGAGGAAGTCTTTTTTTAAAGCAGCTGTGATTTGCCAAAGGTGCTTCAGATGTTGCTCCTGGCAGCCACAGAGCAGACTCAGCACGGTGGAAACACAAGTCCAAATCGTGGTTATATTGTGTCTGTCAGTAGAAGACTCCTAATGCTTTGGACAGCAAGCGTGATGAATGATAAAGTTATTGGCTGACAACTTAATGAATACAACATTTTTCTTGGGCTTCTGACTTTAAAACCTTTAGAGAGATATACAGTATATATATATATATATATATATATAGAGAGAGAGAGAGAGAGAGAGAGAGAGAGAGAGAGAGAGAGAGAGAGAGAGAGAGAGTCTATGTGTGTGTGTGTGTGTGTGTGTGTTTATGAAATTTGAAATATGCTGAAACGGAAGCATGACTGGGTTCATCTGGGATCTCCCAAGGCACAACATGGCAACAAAGAGACAGAGACACACAAACAGCACACACACTTAAAGGAATTGTTTAATTTCTGATATCCTAATATGTAACCCTGTCAAATAACTGCGTATCACCACCTATACATCTGTTGAGATATCCTTCAGTAAATGGCCGCACAACTTCCCTTTAGCATCCTCCTACAATCTCCTTTCTGTAGGAGATTAGAGCACTTCATATTCAGATTGCAGGAAGCGCTTTCAAATGGCAGTAATTTTGTTCACTGTGAGGAATTGAAGTCTGCTGGTGACATCAGTGTAGTTGCAGACAGCCAAACCCTCTACCCAACGCACTCACAGCACTCACTAATTTACTGTGGAAAATGACAGCCCACAACAAAAGAAGAAGCAGGGAACAGGTAACAAACACACAGGCCCTGCTCACACTAAACACTAAAATGACTCAATCAAAAGGATAACTTTAAATACAGATAAAAAAAAACACCCAGGGCGTGCTTAGGAGACATTGAGGTCGGATTACAGTAGTCAGGCCACAGTTTAAGGTGAATAAACTGTGCAGACATATATACAGTATATATATATATATATATCCGTATATACCTTATAACATGATACAACTCCAAAATACACTTGATTTACCTTAACAACTTGAACAAATTTGTGAACTCCATCTTTGCTACCATGTAGTCAAAAAAAGTAATGCAATAGTAAGGTATGCGGCCAAAACACAAATGTGAGCGTGAATGTGTATATTTTCTGTTAAGAGGCAGTCACAGTTCACCTACAAATAACAATTAAAGCTGAATTTGAACTGAAGTGGTCAGTCAAGATGCAGTTGCAGAGATGCAAAAGAAAAATGGAAGAAGTGAAAAAAGACCTGCCAAGTAGGCCAAGCCCACCTTTGCGCCTGCATTGGGATCTTGAATGATGGTATTTACCGACTGCCTTGACCCTTGACCTAGCTTTGAAAGAGGGCCATAAGACCTCCACCAGCCCTCTAAGACAGAGGAATCTGGTGAAGAGACGGCAAGGCATCAGACCTGACACGTCACACCAAGCCTGGAGGGGTTTTGTGCACAGAGGAAGGGAGGAAAGGAAGAAGCAAAAGTAGGAAGATCTAACCTGTGTGGGAAAGGAGATAGTGTATAGATAGTCTCTTAGCTTGTCTCTTATTTCCAGCCCCAGAGCAATAGAATCAAATCTAGTCTTTTACTGTTGACAAAGAATAACACAGACGGGATGTGCCCAATGCAGGGTACTTTAACCGCTTTTATCACCGACAACTGAAAAGCACAAGCAACAAATATTCTCTATATGTTGGTACCTGCATGTCATCTCTGTCTGCCTTCAGGTAGTACAAACTGCTGATCAGAGAAAAAAGGAGGCCATATCACATCAATTTAGCTTTATATTCCTGCTTTTTCTATAGTTCTCCATATGTTGCTGCGCCCCTTGATAATGCTATGCTTCTCTGTTCCCCACCACTTCATCAGGCGTCTAACATCCAAGATTCAAGAGTGCTCAAACACATACAGGTTTATGCATATGTTTAAATCGTACTTAATATGCCTTTGTATGGCACGCACACACATTCAAACACATCAATAACCAACCCAAAAGACCAGAGGTTCTTACCGAAGGGCCTGTTTCTCCTTTCTGTCCTATAGGTCCATCCAGCATAGAGAACAGAGTAGGTGGTACCTCCCAGCTCTGGAAGCCATCAGTGGCAGGTGGTGTTACTGGGTTGTAAGAAGGTCTGGTTGGTCGCAGGCTGACTGGAGCCTTGGTGGTTGTGGCTTGCTTTGTTGGTTTGACGACCTGTTTGGGCTTGGAGGTTTTAGCAGTTGTAGTTTTGGCGATTGTTGGTTTGGAGGAGCTGACTTTGGGTATTGTCGGCTTAGAAGGGACAACTTTGACAGAATTTGCTTTGGGTTTGGACGGAGTGGCTTTGGTTGTCGGAACTTTAGTCTTGGGAGGTGTTTTCTTGGCCGTGGTTGGTTGGGGTTTCTTCAGGACTGCACCTTGGTCTGATAAGGAGGAGTCCGGCTTTGTCTTGGAGGGTTTGGTGCTGGTAGTGGCTGGAATAGTTGGTTTCTTCTTGTTGTCTGTTCCCGCAATGGTCTTTTTGGAGATGTTGTTATGAGTTGGCTTTGGAGTAGGCAGTTTGGAGGGTTTCTGATTTGGAGCTTTTGAAGTGGAGGGTCTTGGTTTTGATGGTTTTGTCGGGGCTACTCTTGTCCTGAGTGGTGCTGTGACAGTTTCAGTCCTGGACCTGGGAGACGGGGAGGCCAAACCAAGTTGGACGGTGACTGGCATCACAGTTCCCAATATGGGTGTAGGAATAGTCCCTGGGTTGGGCTTTATTGTTTGGGTGGGGGCCACATATCTGACAGCCGAGGCAGCAGCGGCAACACTCCTAGCAAGGCTCAGCCCTATAGACTTCCTGGCTGTTTCCGGGCCACCTCGTTTAGGGGTAGCCGTGATGTTTGTTTCTCTTGGTAGGATAGGCAACAAAGGAGGAAGGTTAGGCCTGTATGTGTCGGCTTCCCTGCACTGTTTCTTAATGTACCTGCAGTAGTTGTGAGCTGCCTGTGCAGAAGGGACCAGGTCAAACTGGCAAATGGCTCCTTCAAAGTGTGCTGAAGCTTGCTGCTGGCTCGTCCGTCCCAGCAGGAAGGAGCCCTGGAGTTCTGGAGCCAGTCCCTCCTCACTGTCCCACCCAAAGTCTGCATGAACGCTCTGCTCTCCGCAGGAGGCATATAGAGTCACTCTCTGTCCATTAATTCCCACTGCCAGCTGGTGCCACTGGCCATCGTGGGGCTCATAAGGCAGTGCTACCGAAGTGTTTGGTCCCGTGTGAAGGACCAGATTGCCTGGAGTCAGCTGCAGACCGAGAAGGAGCTTCTTGCGGCCTGAGAGCAGGGTGAAGAGGAAAGCACTGTTGACACGGTGTGAGCGCACACTCAGGACCAGTGCCAGGTTGGGCCAGATGGCCGTTGGGAAGATGGAGCGCAGTGGAGTTTCAATGTGCGCCCGCTGGTTGAGAATGATCCCCGATCTGAATGGAATGACCCCTGCTGGCACCGAGCGTGACGGCTTCTCTCCCTTGAGCCCCAACTTTTGGAGGATGTCCACATCTGGAGAGAAGGGAGAGTTGTGTTAGATGTGCAAATAATTGACAAGGTCTTTTATGAAGGTTACACACCAGTGCAGGACTGAAAATGAAAGCCTATTATTAAGCGCTCTCTTTAGTACCTGGCAAGTATATTTTAAGATTTATTTTTGGTTTGAAGACTTTACATAGCCTTGTGATCACATCTGTTTTGTATTTTGTATATGTTCTGTGACCCCATTAACATGGTAGATCCTTTAAAAAGAATAATGGCTGCATACATGAATGCGAAGTGGAAGTTTATAAGAAAAGAAATCAAACATCACACAAGGACAAGGGCAGGACAAATGTAAGGACCCAGGAGAGAATGAATTTCCCCATTGAGCAGCTGGACGGATGAGAAACTATTGCTATTGTATGTGAACAAACTGTGGTTTTCCAAAACACAACACTCATCACACTGCCATGGAAATCCTCAATGCTAACTGGGTGACACATATGGAGAAAATAAAAGGAATTACTAGTCCATGTTCTGTTGATTTCGTAACACTCAGAGAAGATGGCCACTTGAGCAGCAATTACACACACATCATCAGTTAGCAGATATGGATGAGAGGGGAAACTGTTAAACGTCTTAAAAAATCTTAATAGGACATAGTGGACTCATTGTAAGAATTAGCTCTTCCTGAAACTTGTTAGGCTCAGCAAAATAAATGGGCTGTCTCTGCCAGTGACATTGAGTGAGCCAATTTTCCAAGAACTTTTCTGATCTTTCAGCCAACGCATAACAGCAATTCACAATGTACTTGTGCCGCGGGGAGAAGAGACGGGAAAAAAAATGAAATTCTGCAAAAAAATGAAATAGAAAGAATAATAAACTAGCTTGGTTTTGAGGCCACCAAACTGCTTCTGTAGGCTCTCTACTGTAACTTTCGGGTCAAAATAGTCCAGACCGACATAAAACTGAGATGATGATAGGGGAGTATGGAGCGACCTTGGTTGGTCAGTTTATACTTTCTGAGTGGGTAGATGCTGCACAGATGTGCTGTGGTGGCCTTTGCTTCAAATGTCAGCGGTTTCCCTCACGCTTCTCTCAAACATGGCATGTTGTGGCATCATTTTGACCAGCACGCCCAAAACAAGTGGCCCCAAAATAAAGTATGTTTACTGCTTTACAGGCCTGCAAATTCTTAAAGGAGCTGCTCAACCCAAAATGTCAGACAAATATGACCATATGTTAACGACTCAGAAAGTAACAAATAAGCATTTGATGGAGGTTTTGAAAGCAAAACCAAATCACTGTGGTTCAAATTGTATGATCTTTATCATTTAATTGTTTGGACTTTGAATTGGTTTTCGCTCTCCCATGCCGTCAGGTTATTCTATTTGATGAGGGTAAACGTCCTATAAACTTTAAGTGAATATTTGGTTTAGATGAATTAGAGAATAAATGGTATGAACATTTCCCAGAACAGAGGAAATCAAATCCAGGGAATACCTATACATGAACTCCTTTACCATATTCTTTGTAAGCACCCCATTGCTAATAACGGGCCCATTCTTCCCCCATGGTCATGTGAGGCTTGGAGCAAGACAATACTTGGTGTTCACCATGTGCTGATGGAAACATGACGGCTGGTTGAGGTAATTATGAAGGGAGCTCAGTCACGGCCAAAGCAGCCAGTACCAGGAACGCACAGGCCAAGGGACCTAATCCTCTCTTAGCAACCATCTGGCCCTCTGAACAAAGGAAATTGGGTTTGTTGGATACTGTATAAAGCTAATAATATGTGTTTGTGAATATTGAAGCACACAAGTGACAGAGTTCAGACTCAAATACATTTAGTGGAAAATGATATAAATTCCAGACCAATTAGTACATGAAAGTGCTTGCATGTTCAAGGGTTAGCTGGAAATATTTGCTTCACTAATATCAAGGCATGGCTTCTTTGTTTTAAGGCTAAAGGGGATTACTGAGCCGGAGAACATCGATTCGGCATCATCACACAACCTTCTCTTTACCCCTCTGCTCTCTGTCCCTCTCATCAATAGTCACTTTAGAAACTCAGAACATGACCACAGTAACCACAAGTTAGTACGGCATCCCCCTTGCCTGGAGGCAGAAAACAGTTTCCAGCCTTTCAGCCAACTTTAACTCTCTGTTGTTCAGTGATTCAGTCTCCAGTGGTCCCCAGCGCTCATTCTCTGTGTGACCTGTGATCTCGGACCTAGGCCTCTCTACATCTTTATTGTCTCTGAGCTCACGCTGACCTGTGGTCACTGGACCTTACCTAATGGGGGGAAATGTGTATAGAAGCCCTGCTTGTGAAAAGATAGAAAAGTGAGCAAACAATGTTGATGAGATGACAGAAAGTGGGAAAGATGAGGGGAAAGACAGATGGGATGTCGTAACAGTTGCTATACTGGTAAGCCATAGAAAACAAGGACTTTCAATGAGATGGTTGTCTTTCTATAACACGAGGCATGCTTCATTAGACCACTGAAAGGGGCTCAGACGTTGGAGGTATATACTGTAATTGCACGGAAAGTTAAAAAAAGAAAAAAAGTTGAGTAGTGGGAATTTGATCTCTAATAATGGTTGTTATTGAGTTAGACCTGAGGGGGGAAGCAGCTCAGAACTCAAATGTGTTTTGCAGAAGACGTCTTGACATGTATCATGTCAAACAAAAACCTGGCTCAAACTAATCTGTCTAGTCTGGAATTACAAAGTGCTATTGATGCATTCCAAGTTTTCTTTTTTTTTTAACAACTTAAAAAGTTTAACGTAAAGCAAATGTAGACATGGCTCTCCTCTCCTGTAGCCAGTTATTTAGTATGGTCTTTCCGTGTTCTAAATAGGCTGAAAGACTTTCCCTTGCCTCAGAAGATTAGGGATTTATAAAATAGTATGACGAAACAAGACCTACATGGGGAACATAGTGTATAGCCAGTGTATACCCATCCATTCTCTATATGTGTGGTCTTTTCAGCAGCAGAACACCATGGGGCTTGGCACTGAGGCAGGGGGGTGCATTACATGTATCTATTCTTTACATAGACTCTTTTCTACAATTTCTTTATTTAAATACCAGTTGTACTACTGGGGCATACATCAACCATGTGGTTTTTGATATACAGAAAGAATACTACATGGATGTGAACACACGCACAGACACAGACAGGCAGACTTGTGTCTAACACATGGCTGGAGTTCACAGCCTTGCACTGTGCCAAGTCACTCAAGTAGGACAGAGAGCAAGTCCAAGGCTCTTCAGTCTGTAATGTTATCCCTTGTAGAGGATGAAGTCACTTGATTCATTTGAACACACTCAAAAGAGTTCTCTTTGGCTGGACTGGGTCGGTCTACAGCGAACCATTTACGATATCTCTGGGCGGAAAAATCATCACCACAGCAAAGCATTGCATGTTTTCCCATATTAAGAGATTTGTAATCATGATTTATGGTAAAATACTGCTTCCTCCACGCTTCTCTTGAGGATAATGTCTTGGCATTTTGCATGGCTTTGGTATTGACAGAGATACAGAGAGGAATGCAGGGATAAGCATTGCACTCTATGATAATGTTGAACTCAGGATGGACAGTTTAAAAAATAAAAATCAAGTTTATGCAACAGTCAAAAGCTGACGCCTAAACTACCCACAACGCATCCCCTGAGATTTGGAAATGTTAAGGCAGAAGCGGCTAATGTAGCCTCTAACGGCTATAGCCTTAAGCAAAGCTGCGAGCAACAGAGGTCAAGAGAGCGCACTTCTCCACAATTCTAGACTTTTTAAATTTTTAAACAAGTAGATGAATGCACAGCCAAAGTAATGGTTACAGCTACATAAATCGATGAGACCAAATCGTAATATTTAATATGAAAAATCACAAAGACATGACTTTGTTACAGGATGACAATTTGTGTTGGGAAAAAAGGTTTCTGTCTGTTGTATTGAACTGAGGAGGTTTTGTAAGTAAGTCATCTGTTGGGCATAGTGAACTCTGTAACTTGCCAGTCTCAATCCTTATAACTGCAGACGAGGAGGGGCCAAAGAACTGGATCTATAACTTTTCATCAGGGGGAAAAAAGTAGCTCGGTGGACAGAATAAGTTCAACACTATGGGCGACAATGACTGACACGAGTAGTATTGAGAGAGTAGATGTTCCATGATGGTCAACTTGGGATCTATGACCGGATCATTGGCTTGCACACTCAGCTTACTCAAGACTTGTCGTCACGGCAATGGTTGGCCCAATTCTCATAGCAATATGTTTACGTGCTTGGACAACGACCAAAACTGGCAAAGAAAAACTTCAACCCCCCCCCCCCCCCCCCCCACCCCCCCCCCCCCACCCGCCAGCGCTCCAATAAGATTCACAGATTTTTCCACTGGTAAAATTTCAGTAAGAAATCAAAGAGGTGAGGGAGTGAAGTGACTTGTAGGTGAGGGAAGTGGAGGGGACATTTAGCCAGGTCTTACCTTCAGAGTGAACTTGTGATAGTCCCAGGTAACAAGTACAATATAAAACCGTACAGAGCAGTAGGGCTCTCCTGTGGGAAGAGAAGAGAGGACGTTAGAAAGAGGCAGCAGTTTCACAGTACAGAATTATAAAGTTGTTAAACTACCAATATAGGAAGCCCTTTAAAAAGCTGTTCCTGAATTGTAACTAATGGCTTAATTCATAATTGACATGCTAAATGAAATCATTCCTTTAATTCTTTATATACAACCAAATAGGAACAAATGTTGGTTTGCCAGGCTGTTAAATATCCCATTGCTGGGTTTATATCTATTTGTTCATAATACAGTTACACATTTATATAATCCAATTATAAGTTATTGGGGTTTCTAACTATCTAATAACCCATCAATGATGTAGGTTATGGTGTTAATAAGCTATTAATTAAAAGTGTTTAATCATTGAATAATAAGATGGTCTAGGTGGACAAACAGTCCAAGTCAAAAGGTTTTTTTCAAAACCTGGCAACACAAAACTTGTCCTTATTTATGCTTGGAACTGATTTATAAAGCTATAGTGGCTTATAAAGATTTATTAGCCTTAATAAAACAATTTGTTTTACCCCTTTTATATAGAGTGGCACGTTCAAAAGCGGTACCAATAGTTGGATTTGATTGAATTTGACCCTTAGAGGAACATCTAAAAGTGTGCTTTTATGAACATGGCATGTGTCTTAATAGACACCATACAATCATAAAATGGATAGAATTACAAAACTGTAGGGTTATAAGGATAATTATCTGTAATCATTGGTTTTACAACAGACCAAAACACTGATTCAAACAATCCCATATGCTTTGCATTTGTGTGACTGGTACAACATGAATAACAAGTGGGAGCTGGATTCTGCAAAAGCAATTACAACTCAGAGTAAAGGAGAGCACCTCTCTTCAAAACACACTAACACACACACACACACACACACACACACACACACACACACACACACACACACACACACACACACACACATACTTGAGTTGTGGTTCCTAAAGGCAGACATACTATATTTGACTAATCCATCAACTGTGCTACTAAAACATGTGCACACATACACACACACACTGAGAAAACAAAAACAAAGTGGTCTCTCCCGACACCCTCACAACACCCGGGTGTGGAGCAGAGCTGAGGACACTGATTGGCATGTGGACTGAGAGCTCCGCGGGGGGACTGAGATCTGGTGACAGGCCGGGGAGCCACTGTTTACCGCTGGAGGTCATCCAGACACACATGGTCACACACACATAGGAGGAGGAAATGTGAATAACAGCTGTGTGGCTGGAGGGAGGACGGGGGCGTGGGCCCACGGCTCCAAATACGGAAATGTGGGAAAGACGATAACTGTTGCATAAACATATTTACATGGACTGTCACAAGCAATGCTTGGTCTGTGTCTCTTTTGAGAGACAGCTTCCCCTTCACTGGCCTGAATTATTATAATCATGGGGTGTGTGTGTGTGTGTGTGTGTGTGTGTGTGTGTGTGTGTACGTGTACGTGTACGTGTGTACATGTGTGGTTGTGTATTTACATGTGTGTTTGTGGTTTCCAGGTCTGCATCCCTCCCAGTTCCTTGTTGCTAGTAAAGCATCATCACAATCAACCTCACACAGGCAGCTGCTTGTAGTTATTCCGGATGCTCAGTTTGTGTGTGTGTGTGTGTGTGTGTGTGTGTGTGTGTGTGTGTGTGTGTGTGTGTGTGTGTGTGTGTGTGTGTGTGTGTGTGTGTGTGTGTATGTGTGTTTGAGTGAGTGAGTGAGTGAGTGACTGTGTTCTTCCCAGACTCCCAGCTGGCTACAGTCTCATTCGTTGTCTTATCAGCTGAGAGTAGGGGATCAGCTTTCTGAAAATGAGTCATGAAATTCTGAGATTTTTTTTTTAATTGGAGCAAACTCATTCCGCCCGTCAGACTGTTTACACCATTGCAAACTGGATCAAGTTTCCTGGGAAACGGCGCTGTTTTCTTTGGCTTTTTTTCACATTAAAAAAAGTTCTCGGTAGCTTGTTTAGATTTTCTCCTTCGGGTGCTTTTTGAAGTGTTCGTGACAGATTGGGATGTTGCTTCTGTGGAGTTTCAGTTGGTGGATTTGTGCACAGCGGACATTTAAATCAGCCAGGCCGACATCTGTACACCGACCCTGTCTGCTGTGGTTTGCATGCTGCTACAGTGAGGTATGACATGACTCCCTGAGGGAATTCTCAGCTGAGCTGAGTGGACAAAATACAGGCCAGACGAACAAAAAAAAAAGACTCCTCCTCAAGTAATCCAGTAAAGCAGGCAGCGTTACCTACATATATTAAGCCACTGAACTCACATCTCAAAGACAGCTGATTCTTCCTCTGCTCATTGAACTTCAACTAATCTGAGCCGTGACTGGGACACACATGTCCTTGCCTTTTGCAACCCAAAAGTCATTCTATTGGATAAATGGATACACACAAGCATCAACAAAACGGTGTGACAGAGCAATACACTGATGGAGAGAGTGAGTCAGAGTGTCTGGATGTTGGTTGTAATGTTTGCAAAATGTCTCTAAGTGGCAGATGCATACTGTCAGAGCAAATGTTCTCTTGTTCTCCCTGTGGATTGTTTTCTTTTTGGCATGCATTGTCTTTATCTCTTTTTCCTAGTGTCCAAACTCTGATTCTAACCTTTCGACCTCCAGGAAACCACCACTGCGCCCAGCCCCCCCCCCCCCCCCCCCTACACACACACACAAACCACACAAACACACACACACACACACACACACACACACACACTCAAACAGCAGCCCATCTGTAGTCCAGCAATGAGTCAAAGGTTGAGGGGGAAAAAACACACTGAGAAGCCAGTATAGTTTCCGTTTCTTTTCGCAAGTTTTAAAAAAACTACTCATGATTCCCTGAAAGGATTTCCCAAAGGTGATTCTGCCCTGCCCCCAGAGCACACACACACACACACACACACACACACACACACACACACACACACACACACACACACACACACAGTGGAAAATTCCTATTTTATGAGCTGACACTAACAGAGGCGGATTTGGGAAGAGTGCGTAACTGACATCTCATAAGACCGGTATTATACTTGCATGTCCATCATCTGCTCTCTCAGCAGTTAGGTTAGTTTTCACTTCAGACCGTTTACTTCCTGACCAACTTCTACTTGGCCCATATGGCTCGCCTCAGTCTTGTTCCAGCTATGAGATGAAACATAAAATAGTAAGTGACTCATTCTGATACCATGCCCGGCATGGACAGTGCCTACTGGAACTAATTAGACGAGTTAGAGCAAGAGACACTGACCTAGAAAGTGTCTGTGTGGCTTCACATTACATCTTCTTCGTTCTTTTTACATCTTCTTTTTTTCTGGTGTAAAAAATTGGCAAAATATACAAATACTTTGCCCAAGAGAAATAGCGCGAGAAAAGCCAGACGTGAGACCAAAAGGGCGACACCATGTGGTCATGTGGTGAATGATGCTCCATTGCAGCTAACACCTCCCAGGTAAATTGTATCTTTAATACATTGCAATCCATTCATGCATCTTTAGATGATGGGTATAGTTGCACCGCTGTTGTTGGGCCGCTGCTAAATGTGTGAGGATAGAAACTCCCAAAAGCCATTTATGAGCATAGATGTGATAAATAAAGCTGTAACTATTAGGTCAACTTGTTTTAATGAGAAACTAGGAGACGATCGGTCAAATTTCCGTATTTTTCTACTCCCCCAGATGACTTGAACCCCATTATCTGGTCACGATCTATCAACCAAACCAGATTTTCACTGCGCAATAAAACCACATATTAATCTAAAGTAAGAATGGCATAGCCTATGTGAATGTATAAATGAATGATTGCATGCTTATTTTTTTTAAATTGTGCAACAGCATGGCTTCTGCATGTCCTTCCCTCAAAAAGGAGTCAGCAATGCAGCCAAGTCAGACTAAATATTTTGGTCCATTTATCACAAAGGCCCGATTTGTTTTTCCAATATGTTCGCTGTAAACACATGCATTTAACATCTGCATTTTATGTCACAGAGAGCAGTAAACTAAACTGCTGTCAGCTGCAGACGTGTTCTTTCATAAATTGATAAGTGGATGTTGGCTGGCATGATGTCATTGTTTTAGCCAACTAATTGTTACAGCATTTTGTTTCAAGTGAAGTTGGGTATCTCAATCTCCTTTTCACCCCTCTGCGTAAATCTGGCTGTGCGTAAAAGGGACAACATGGAAAGCATTCTAACGAAAATCTAGCAAACGCTCCACTGGATGCCGACGAACCTCCCGTTAAACTTTATAGGTTTGAATGATTGCCTGCTATGCTTGCTTTGTCAGATGAGTCATTTTAGACAACACATGCATGCACTAATTGCACATTTGCCACAATGACACTTAAAAAGCAAACACTTAAAAAGCGATTTATTTCAGAAATCACAATCTTTCTCGCGCTGAATTACAACATATGAGGGAATATTGAATGTTTAACAAAATAATTCCAATCTGAACCTGATTTATTATGGTTGTTGTTTTGCCCAGTTTAATGTAAAAAATAAATAAATAATCATTTAAAATAAATAAAATAACAAAGAGAGAAACATTAGATAAAACAAATAGCCCAGTAAGGACAAGTGGACACTATTTTCTAGAAAACGTATGGTAGATGACAATAGACGCACACACGGTCCAAACAGAGCCCGCACGGAGTCTCAGTCCCCAGTGGACAGCACTCCTGCATGGTGATCTGGACCACAGCCAGCCGGCACATCACAGGTAGCCTTTACGCACATGGAGGCAACACAGCTCCTTCAAAAATGTAACTCAGTCCCTGTCGGAGACAGCTCTCTCTCTCTCTCACAACATCCTCTCAACAGAGCATACACAGACACACTGAATTAAATGGGGGGAAAATACACTTACTTTGTGTCTAGGTGAGAGGTTCTGCAATCTCTCCTTCGGGTGCCTAAATTCATTTGTATTCATTTGTCCTGGCAGTCAAAAACCTGACCGTTAATCACAGCGTGACTCCTTTATAAAAGGGGGGCAGCGGAAGACACCGGTCGCCGTTTTACACATTTGACAAGCAGCTCGAGATGAAGTTCCAGCGGAAAAAACTCATGTTGATTTGCCTGTCAAGCCCGACATAAATTCCTCTTGGCAGGCTGCTGTGACAGAGAGTTCCCCCTGTGCGATTGTCTGCCGATATTCCCCTGTTTCATTCATTTATGCCGATCCAGATTGAGGGACGCGCGGAGCCGGAGAGAAAAGAGCTGGGTTCTTTTGGATGGGGGGTTACGGAGTCAGGAGCGTTGGACTCATCCCTTTCCTTTTTAAATAGGCTTTCTGTGGGTAAAGCGATGGCAAATACACCGCACGGCCAGGTGTCAAGTTACAAAAACCCAGCGGTTGAAGCGAGCAACTACAAGCCTTCTCCAGGGGGTGGCCACATGGATACCCAAAGCCCCATGCACCGGTAAACCGTATGATTGAACCACGGTGGGCAGTTGGGGACGCCCTAAGCACCTCCAGAGACCCTCCTTATTACCCCGCAATGTGTGGAACAAATTGGGTAATTGCAAATAATCTTTGATAGTCATTTGAACCATTTCTTGGAAAAAGTTTAAAATAAATTTGCCAGCAAAGGAGAACACAACGTAAACTTGGCAAGTGTGTCTCCTCTCCACTTGGAATAATTGTGTAAATGAAGAGGGGAGTGTCGCAAAGGATATATGAGTTACACATTGGAAAGCAACCACTCAATCATGTTGAAGATGTAGATATCAATCATCTTTTGACAAGATCTCTTATTCTTTCACACACTCACGAAGACACACACACACACACACACACACACACACACACACACACACACACACACATCTAAACACACACTCAAAGTCCTTATGTGGTTTAAACACTGTGCAACCTCTTGGGCCAGTTCATACAGGTGCTAGACACCGGCATTCTGTCCCAGAAGTGTTAATGGAGAGTTGGAGCAGCACCTGGATCAGCTCCCCTTACTGTGAGAGGGGTCACGGCCTGGTGCAGGTTAAGGCCCAACGCAGACCCCAGCAAAGCCACAACAGCCAGTAATTACCACCTGACATAGGTTTGAGATGATTCATGAATGTGTGTGCTTAAAGATGTGTGTAGAGTGGGAAACATTGTCAGTTTTCATAGAGCTATATTTCTTGAGTTTATTGTAGTTCCAGATGTACAGTAAGCTGCCCACAGAAAGATTTCTGGATCATTATTGGTAGCGGTAACATAATTTTTCCAGATTAATGTTGTTTTTGAATTTCATAAATTTAATTTTTCAATACTGTGAGCAGAGCAAACACATCCATTTACAACCATTACTGTATTTGTGTGGAGGAAAAATATGAGACATCTTAAAACATGGATAAGTAAAACTAAAGCTACTGATTAGATGACATTTAGATGTACCTGAGAAAATGTGTTTATTTGTTGTTATATGGTTTTTGTGATTTGGATGAAAAGATCCTTTAATGTGCAAATGAACAAACAATACATACAGTTAATCTAATGGCCCTTGGCATTTCTTAGTAAAACACACCTGCTTGGGACTCAGCCCAACATCATTTTCTAAATAACGACTTATCATTTTCAGCAATCATGCTTTGATTGTAATTAAATACATTTGGATAAATAGGTTGATTTCGGAGATAGGAAGATCTTATCACCTTAACACTACTTTAAACTCACTGAATATGAATGAATATAGTCAAACATCTGGTCCATGAATACTGCATACAGCAGCATCAGTGGACAAACAACTAGATGAAGAGGCTCCAGGTAAGAATGTTAGTGACTTGGGTCCATTAGTGCTTGCTCTTTGAGCCGACTGGCCAGTGGCCTCAGGCACCTAAAGGTCACCTTGAAGGACACTGTGAGGGCGGGCAGACTGCGTGTGTCAGCTGTGGAGATGTCTTCCTATTTCAGCCTAAAGCTGTCAGTCAGCCAGCCCCAGGGGTGGGTGCTAATGGACGCAAGTAATTAACATCCTCTTTACAATCCCCTTCACACACTTTGTCCCTTGTGTTTCAGTGCTTGGTGCCACCGACCCTCCCAAGCACTTCCAATGAGCCACGGCGACTCTGCCCCCTTCGTCCAAATTACAAACTCTGCGCTCGCTAGCGCGCTCACTGCCACCCCTTAAAGCTGCTTAATTATGGTCATTGGCACCAGGTCTGAGAGCTCCCTTTATCCCCCCCACGCTCCAGAAATAGGCAGCCCAGATCAAACGTTCCCCATAGGGAAGGGGTCATTACTGGTGTGCAGGGCGGACACAGCCCAATGGGTGCTGGGCCACGCCTTCAGCCTAAATTGCAGCCTGGGCCTAGTGAGGACACAAGACTGTTCTTTGATGCACGGCAAAGTAACAGCAACAGAGGCAGTTTGGATATCAATGTTTACAGTGAGCTGTGTACTGTACATACACATAAACAACCAATACAGTGTTTTACAGACTAAAAGCTAAGAAAATAGGGCGGTGGGCTTGGGTTGGGTTGGGTGTTCACATGTTTCTCGTGGATTATGTTTATCGGCTTGTCAACACCATTATAAATAAGTAGAATGATTAAAATAGTTTTCTGGTGACAAAGACCGTAGTAAAAATCACTGATATTATGCAAAAAGTAACAGGATCTAAATACAACTTAATACACTGCCTGTGTATTTTTGAGAAGTCAAAACATCACGGAACGGAAGATGCAGACTAAGTCACGTAAACAGTGGTGTTTTTTAGAGCATGTGTGGACATAAAATAACCTCATGTCACCCGACAAATAAATAAGTTGTAAAGACAGTCACCTCTGTGTAGGTGTGTTTTCATGCTGGGCAGTGGCAGAGGTTATGGAGGTGGTGGCGGTGAACCAGACAGTGCTGTCTCTCTCAGCTCTGCTGCACACAAGAAGACTGTTCATACGAGGAGTGTGTGTGTTTGTGTATAGTGAGTGTGTGTGTGTGTGTGTGTGTGTGTGTGTGTTTGTGTGTGTGTGTGTGTGTGTGTGTGTGTGTGTGTGTGTGTGTGTGTGTGTGTGTGTGTGTGTGTGTGTGTGTGTGTGTGTGTGTGTGTGTGTGTGTGTGTGTGTGTGTGTGTGAAAGCGCACTGATGCATTTGTGTATATGTGGAGTGTCTCAGTGGTTTGTGTTTTTCCTTCACAGGTGGTTGTGTCCACTTTGTTTGTGTTCCCGGGTCTGTCTGCTTCCTGCGTATGGGATGGTTTTGGTGATGGCCCCGGGAGGTGGAACGTACTCAAACAAGCTCTTGTCTGCCGGGATTCCTGTCAAGCTCATGTCTATGTTGAGATCCTTCGAATTCTATTTCTATTTCTCTTTACGTGTGCATTTTATCTGTCATACTCTACTCTATGCTTACTCTTTAGTCTCCTCCTGCCTTTGTCTGCTAAATCCTCTCCATCTCCCCATTTTCTTCCCTCTACTCAATCTCTCTCTCTCTCTCTCTCTCTCTCTCTCTCTCTCTCTCTCTCTCTCTCTCTCTCTCTCTCGTTCCCTGTCATTCCTTCACCACAAGCATTTCCAGTGCCAGCACACCAGAGTAGACAGCCACCCCGAAAGCAGAGCCACAACCATAATGAGCATGTTGGGTTCTCATAATAACACCAGAATAACCTGCTGAGGGAGAAGAGCTCTTTTTCAGGGGGCAGGGCTCTCAGGACCCCGGCTTCCCTGGATCAAACACCGCACAGACCTGAACTTGTTGAAGTGTGAACTATGCAATTGAGTTGTGCTGTTTTATGTTTTAATTTCTTCTGTCTTTGCTAATTTCTCACAGTTTTGCTGGTGCTCTCTCTCTCTCTTTCTCTCTCTCTCTGTCTGTGTGTGTGTGTGTGTGTGTGTGTGTGTGTGTGTGTGTGTGTGTGTGTGTGTGTGTGTGTGTGTGTGTGTGTGTGTGTGTGTGTGTGTGTGTGTGTGTGTGTGTGTGTGTGTGTGTGTGATTGTGTGTATGTGTCTTCTGGGTTGATATGTTTTTGTAAGGGACTGAAATATGAACATTAACCGTTATCATAAGACTGCGTCTTTCACACCATGCTCTCAGCTTAGGGGCTGTGTAGAAAAAAATTACAGTAACAGTGACAGCAGATGCATTTTTATTTTGTTCATGTTTTATCCGTTGAAATGGTTTAATCCACATATATTGTGCAATTATGTGTGAAAACTGTAATCAACAACCTTTTATTTGGCTACATGTGGGCAGCACAGACAACAAACATTGACATATCAACACCTTTTAATTTGATAGGGCTGAACTTGTTTACACACCCAGCAGTTTCAAGGAAACATTAGCATTTATTTTGAGGCATACATCTGACTAATGTAAGTCCCCCCCCCTTAAGTCTTGTTTCTGGCCTTTACCAACTCCTGAGGGAATAATCTTGTTCTTTAGCTGCCACTTGCTCCACTAGCAAGTTTGCTAACTGTGGTATGGTACAGTGTGCATTAAGAATTAACCAACACAGTAAAGTTATGGGCAAGAAAGCTATACAGTGAACTGACACCTGCTATAAAGTTTGGAAAAGCAGAAGGAAGCTGCAGATATATGCAAAATGTAAAAGTGTAGCAGAAGGTCTTGGGCAGCTTTTTGCCCCTTTTCATTCCTGACACATTTTTTGGCAGTGAGCGAGAATATTGACATAGGACTAACTTGGCACAATCAGAAAGGCGCAACACACTAGGAAGTTAGTTCGCACCTGTGTGAGTATAAGCATAGAAGATTTACTGTATACATACTGTAAGTGTGTGCACAGGCATGCAGGGTCTTAGATGTGTATATGTGAGAGAGAAATTGGCCGGATTGGGTGCTGTGAAATTCCACCTTTCAAGCTCCTCCCCTCCATCAACAGCAAAAACCTGACAGCATGTACAGTGGGAGAACCCCCTATTTGAAATACTGGGACAGTTTTTTTTTATTCAATTCACAGCTTTATGAAATCCCTCCCCAGTGTATGCAGTTCATCTCCCGATTAAATCCAACTTCAATTTCCGATTCCCTTCGTATCATCTGTCAAACAGAGCCATAATTCATTCTTATTCGGGACACAAGGCTCTGTATTGGGCCACCAGAGACCTGGGTAGCCTAAGTGGAAACAGCAGGGCCGAGTAGACCTGCTCTCTCTGGCATAAAATCCGTGTCCAGATTCCAGTGATGCCCTCCGTAAAAGGACTTCATTATGCTCTCAGAATATGGACTAGACAAATATTTGGCTTGGTCATAATGATGCCGTATCCACCCTCCCCCCAATGAAACCAGGTCCTACACCAGGCCGAGTGTTTCTGCATCCTGGGGATGGCTCACCCCCCCCCCCCCCCACCCCCCCAACTATCAGCCAAACTCCATCTCCTTCCTGATACAAGCCAAGTGAAAAGAAAAGAAAACTAAAACCCTGCAAGACATACGATATATTTTTTCCACATTACTGAGATATTTAGAAGGAAAAGAAACATTACCGCCATCAGGGAATCGTAAAATATTAGGAGCAGAATATCTGTTTTTGATAATGGGAGAAGAAGGGTGTTGAACATCACGGGTTTTGAGGTAGTGCTCCCGTCCACTTTTTGAATTGCCCCGTAGCCCCTCTGTCTCCATCATTCTGACATAATTTGGAACTACTCAAGAAGGGTCAGTCCCGCAGACCCCCCCCCCCCCCCCCGCTCCCAATCCCTACAAACAGATGGTCTTTCACTCGGATCTCTCTGCTGCTCTATTGCTCCCCTACCTCACTCCCACCTTTCTCTCTACACACACATACACAGCACTATACCAGATTCCACCAATGAATCTTTTTTCCTACCTGATCTGTTTCCCGTGCACAAGGAGAGAGGCTCTGTATACACAGTATATCTTTGATGTGTAGTCTCTATTCTGCTGATGTAGATAAAAAAATAGTGCATACTTTTTGTGAACGTTCAGCAAATTCCTGTAACTTCCCAAAACCAACAAACATTGACGCCAACTTGTTACATCTAAATGTTGCTGCTGTGAGGATACTACATAGCATATGTAAAGGAGCTGACAAAGGCAAGCAAGCTAAAATGGACCAAAACATTTTCTATTAGGAGAAACGTGCTGCGAATACAGAAACAATGCCATGTCGAAGACACATACGAACATCAAGATGTTATACCAAGCGCTCCCCTTTGAGACCTGGAGAACTTTCGTTAAGTTAACTTGGTCTGCGGCAGTTTTCTGTTTGTTTTTGTGGTATGTGTATTTGTCTGTTAATGTACGCATTTAGGCTTTCTGCAGCACTTGTTTCCTTTGTTGTATTCCTTTTCAATGTTCATTTGTGTTTTTTTAAATGTTGCATCATCTCTGTGTTAGCATTGCGTTGAATTAAATTTTTGAAATTCAAACATATTTTTTGTGATTTTCTTTGTGATTTTTGTCCCCATTAACTGCCCTGTAAAGCAAAACTGTCCAACGCCAGTGACTGTCCCTGAGAATGACTTTCAGATGGCTCTGATTCAGGGATATTATGCGACTCACTGTGGCCGCAGTGCCTGCAGGAAATTGGAGAATTTTCCGATGGACACGAGTCATGGGGCCATATGACCCCAGGTCCTGTCAGCAAGATAACTTCCTCTTACGGACGGTGACACAAGACATCGCCATAAGTATGGCCAAGCTGAATGATTCTTCTTATAAAAGAGACCCTAACTTGAAGCCTGGAGTTCTTGCACAGCCCTATGTGGCTTACAGTCCAACTATCTCAGCCTGAAGCACTAATAAATAAATGCATTCAATGCCATTGCCATTTATCAAAATCTTTGTGGGATAAGGGAGAGATTGAACAGATTTAGGATCTTGACCATCCATATTAAAACCTCCAAGCGGTCACGAGGGCTTAAAGGTGGAGTCAGCCATTTTGTTAGAATACTTGTTGTCATAAAAATCACTTTGTCAAAATCAGTCGATATCTTCCTGTGATTTGCAACCTGTCCATATTGTTTGTGCACTGGAAAAAACATTGTTAATACACAGCCCAGGCTCTGTAAAAGGCAAGTTGCTAGCTTCATTGGGCCCCCCTTTGTCAACATACCCTTTGTTTACATACCAGTTTACAGAGCCTAGGCCAGATTTTTTTTGTTAGTGCACACACAGTACGGACAGGTAGCGGATCGGGAAGAGATATTCACTAATTTTGACAAAATGTGATTTTGACAACCAGTGTTCTCCAGAATCGCTGACTCCACCTACAACATGTTGCAGAGCTGTCCAGGTGAGTGGAGGGGCTTATTTAGAACAGATGTCCTGCTTTGTTACATTCAGCGGTGCACGCAGGCCAAGGCCTATGCAGGAGGTTGGCAGAGCTCTGACTTTGCTCCCTTTACTCCTCTACCCCTGTCTCTTCTCCTCTTTCAATGCTGGTTCTGCGTTGCTATTTCTGTGACCCTACCTCCACCTCCTGCCTCTCATATGCCACGAGAGGAAGCCAAGTTTGGAGGGGACGGGAGGGAGGAAACGCTCATCCCTTCTTAAAGTCCACCAAAACTCTCTCAGCAAAAGCCCTCAGGGCAATATAATAAACATTTAATTTCCTCTGGCAAGCAATAGGAAGGCTTATATGATGTAAAAGAGCAGAAATAGCGACTGAAAAATGCTTGTCATTCTGTGTTTCGTAGGCCAGGTTTGTTCCTCCAGTTGAAGGGCTGGATCACTGCATGAAGAGGCGTTTTATTCTGAAGGACATTTGGTTATCTTATTGCAGAAAGACACAATTGCATGTTTTTTTTTCAAAGGAATAGGCCTCAAAGAATAACACAAGCAATGTGTTAGTGACTGAAATAAAAGCAGTGTTTTGTGTGATAAAATAATGGCGACACGTTGAATCTTCATCTTTTGACATGTGTTCTTGAAGACTGATCCAAAAGTTTTTTTTTCACAAACCTTTAAAGGAGTTTTCTAAACATTATTACAGAGTTTGGTGTGCAGATGGGATTTTCGTGGAAACTGGACGTTTTTGAAACTGTGCTTCTGTACAGGGCTGCGCCAAGCCACACGTCCCATAGTGGTGGGAATTAAGACCACACCGATTCTTCAATCCATCCTTTTAGAAGGAGACTGTGGATCACTTTGATGCACTTGGTGGGAGAAACCTTTGCTCTGAGCTTTTTTCCCATTCGTCTTCCATCATCTTGACACCAAGGTCCTCCCTTCATGTAGTTTGGAAAATATTAAAGAGAGCTACCCCATCCTATAAACCTGCCTTATACTTGAATGACTATATAAATTGTAAGTTTGGAGCTAAAAAAAGGATGTGAACAGCAGAGAATGACTCAAAGGCCAGAAAAATACGGCAAAAAAGTAGAGAACAAAGCCACCTTCATTTCATGCCGTGTACAAGATGCTAGTCTGCAGTTCTATGACAAGCTGCTATTTTCTCCTGACTTTCAAAGCTTCATTTGGCAGCCTTTGCCTGCTTATTTAGCATTTTCTCCAAGTATATGTGGTAGCTGAAGGTAAAGTGTGAGTATGGGGAAAATTGAATTTGACACTGCACTATAGAAGGACCACGTCCAGTATGTGCTCACGTCAACGTTATTCAGCGAATAGTTTAATAAGGTTTGTTTAGGTAGATACTCAGAGCAGGTTCTACATAAATGCTCTACCTCCTCTCTGGCTAGAATAACAGGGACCCTTTACACTCTCCTCCTCCTAGCACCAGCCTGTCTATTCTATACAGATTGTTACACCCAACACACATTAACCATTTGCTCCCGAGCCAAAATAAATACTAGTAATGATAATAGTTAACTGTAGCGTATTTAGGCATAAAGACAGATCTTCCTTGCTGCCGCTAAACAAGCACACAGTATATGGGTAGGCTGGAGGATAATGTGTCGATCAGACTGTATGCTTATTTTTCTTCTAGCCAAATAAGCACACATTAATTCTAATGGTTTCTAATCTGGGAGCTGTACCTTGCCCTCTGCTGCTTTATGCTCCCAACCCCTAGGTGTTATTATAGAATTACATTAGTCTCCACAGCCCTTAATGACATTGTTAGCAGGGCTTTAGGCAGGCAATGTCAGGCTGTTGGTTGGTCAGTTGCTCCACCACTTCAGTCCAGACTGAAATACTGTATATTATATATAAAAACTATTGAATGGATAGCAATCAAATGTTGTAGAAACATTCACGACGACCCCCAGAAGGGGTGCAAGAATTAACACAAGCTGAGAGTTCCTCTGAGCAATTTTAAATAAGAGAAGTATTTCCATGTTAGCAGAGGAATGCACATGTCCATGTTATAGCAAATGATAATGAAACAGCTGAATTTGCACAAGGCTTTAGCGACTGTTTGAGAACGGAGTTAGAATTTTTGTGTGTGTTGGATAAGCCCAGCATGTTGCACCCACAGGACATCTGAGAAAAAAGGACTGAGAGCCATTGGATTGGAGGATTTAGTTGTTTTAAAGAACCATGCACTCATTAGTAAAATATGGTTTGTAACTAACCAATAACAGCTATTCCAAATCTTTCATAATCCCTTGCCTGATTACTAAACAGTTATATCAGGAGACAGATCATTTTTGTTCCAGGTGAAATCATTATGATATAAAAGACACAAAGACTGTTTGTATTTGCATGCAGCCATCAAATTAAACCTGCATTGTTCCCTTCTTGTAAACATTGTTCTATGGTTTTATCACTCTCTTTTGGAATCTGGAAATGGACATTTTTAAAAGTCAGCATTAAAATGTGCGAGCTTAGAGGCGAGCAGTACATCATCAAAAGATTAAGGAAATAATTGCAACACAGTATGAATAGCTGCAACTCTTGGACATGAAAAAATGATTATTTTCCATAACATCACTCTAACTGTAACTGTTATTGAACATTTCCATGGTATTGACTCACTTTATGTTCATCTGTAAGTTTTTGCTGGTTTCCATTTTCTCATCCAATGAATGACACATTGAGAATATTTATCTTGGCCTTCATCAGGGAGGGCTAATCTGACCATTATGGTTTCATTTATTAACTTGGTTTATGTACTAGGTTGCATAGTTTTTTTTTAATTGACTTACCGTTGGTCTATTAGTGGGTGATTCGTCAACGTTTTGTGGGATGTGGCCCCATCCTAGGGCCAATAAATATTGTAACCCATTTATTCTAAAGTATTCCATATTTCCTTCTTTCAAGAGCACTCTAAGCACTAAAATAAATACAGGTTGACACTTTGGAGAAAATGCCACATTTCATTCTGATAGGAGAATTGTTACACTGTTTAGCCAGAGTTGTATACACTGTGGTCATGTAATGGTCCAGTTAAACTGACACATAGCAGAACAGGGCATGAATTACCACCGCCTCAGACATGTAGGATTCATTTCCAGTTTCTGGACTGGAGGCTTTTCTGTGAGTCACATTTGTGGAACTTCACATCCAGGATTTCCCCAACTTATAGGTTCATTCTACGATTCTCCTTTGAGGGAATAACTCCAGCTGTTTTATCATCAGCTCTTCAACCACACACACAATTTTTGCTTTGGGTGAAATATTGGACTTCCATTTGCCAGGTACAAACACACATGCCAAAACTAAAAAATAATTTTGCTTTGTAATAGATGTTAAGAAAGTAAATAAGCAAATGTTTGCTTACAAATTCACATCAACGCAAAAAGTGATGATATGTCAAAGTTATGTTCACAACTTGTATCCACCCCCCAAGTGAGTTGAGTAAATATGAATGAATGAAAGTGAAAAGCATTTCCCTTTTTATCCTCTTTTTTTCACCCAAATGTTCTGTCTTGGGATGTTCAACCTCCTGATCTCAGGCAGGCTTGGTCTAACAACCTCTGGGATATTTCAAGACATGACATCAGCTCCCACTGTATAGGTCTACAGTTATAGAGTGAATATGTCTTTATGGAAAAGCGCTGTCCACGCTAATGACAGACGGCATGATTCTCTTTCAAACAAACAAGCTTTCAGAGCAGCTCATGACTTGCTTTGTGTTGGAGTGGACTGCTACTGTACAAGGAGCCATGTCAATCTGGCGGCTCTGGCACATGTGACCCGAACTGTAGCTGGAGTGACTTATATTTATACATTGAATACAGTCTCTATGTGCCTCTGTTATTTCTGTGGGAGTGAGGGGAGCCAAAGAGACGGAGGCCCGTTCCAGTGCCATTTCCAGTGGCAGTCAACGAACCTCTGGCCCCTCTCTCTAGCGCGGGGAACAGGAGGCTGTGAGACGCTCAGAGCTCCTTGCGTGTTGAAGTAAACACTCTCCTTTTTGGTCCTGAGGGCCCCTCCAAGGGTCAATACGCTGTTACATCACAAAAGCTGAATTCATGGTTAGTTGCTCCCAGGTCTAGAGGAGGGGAAGGAGGGCACAGTGCTGCCTCTCATGTGCTCTTTGTCACCTTGATATGACTTTATCTGATGTAGCTATCTCCGCTCATCGTCACCGCTGTCCCTCAAATCTATCACTCACTTCCTTCCTAATTAAATGAATGTCTTTTTTTCTTTTGTCGGGGAGTGTTCCCTTCTTTCATTCATACCAAATTATGTTGATACGGTTTCATTCCTATTTTCTGTCTCTTCATTTTTAACGATACAAACACTGCTTCACTGTGTTCTGTTTTTCCTGGAGGAAGCTAAATGATGGCTCAGAGAGGGAGAGAGAGAGAGAGTGCGGTGACAATGCACCACAACGCTGAATGCACAAACCCTTAGGTAAAGGTGGAAGCGTAGGAGGAATAAGATGTGTGTCTTTTGGTTGACCGACATAACCAGCAGCATCACAGGCAGAGTCAAACTTAGAAACCCTGCTTGGGACGAGCCAAAATTGGCTGTTGTAATGTTTAGCTGTGGAAAATTCCCACAATTAGGCTATTAGCGTATGGTACCCATTTTAACTGATGGATATCATGACATTTTGTCAGTTGATTAATAACATTAAAATGATAATTTTTTTCTATTGTAATTTTCAAAAGTGCAAATTTGGCAGTCGCCTATATAACTAATTATGTGTAAATTTGCGTCTCTTTAAAAATCAAAAATCTAGATGTTGGATAAAACCAGTGTTATAATGTCCAAAGTTTTTACACAACAGATTTTGGATAATGGAAGAATTACTATGTCCAGGTCTTAAAATTTCATTTTTGGCATGCTACGAAAATAATGACAATTAACAAAATATGAACAAATCCTTCAGTAAAATCTTCAGAATACTGTTAAGAATGAATTCGGAAAGTTTGGTTGATGTAAGTGCTTTAGAATTTGAGTTTTTCTTTCAGAGTTCAGAGATTTTTTAAATATCTTAGACACTGAAAAATAGACACTGAAAAATGTTCATGCAATGCTTGAGGGTAATGGGCCCCTTGGAGGAACAATGCTACCTCTTGTGGTTGTACGTGTACAATGCATGCTGCAGAAGTCACTCCACTCATTTACAGCAAGGTTTAGATAGTGAAAACTGGATTATTCTGCAACTTGGTACAGAACATGGTAAGATATTACAAAGTGATTTCTGCAGATGACTTCTAAAAGAGAGCTAGAGGGAGAAAAAAAGGTAACATTTCAACAACAAGAAGCGAGTAAACAGATACCATCCCATAATCTCCTTGTACATGGAGAGGGCTTGTTACAGAAAGTCTTAATAGTCAAGAGACAGAGAAAATTAGTAGCTAGCAATGGCCTACTATATTTTTCTTTGAGCATATACAATAATTAACTTTATATACGTTCCCAAACCCAATGCTTAGCCATCCCCAGCTGTGTATTTTTGGTGCCAGCAAAGCAGGCGGAGGCCACTGTCATTTCCCAACAAGGACTCAAGTCTTATGCAGCCTTGTCTCATATGAAGCCTCCTGGCTTTAACCGCCACACTTGTCCCAGTAAACCAAACCTTAATGATAGGCTTGTCTAAAGCTGGAGTCTGTAAAAAAGCCTTCCGGGCACTTCTATTTGTCTATGTCTATTTCCTATATCTTCAGTTCTGAGTTTATGTGCGTTTTTTCTTCGATACTCTTTTTTTGCTTCCGGTTATGGGAGAAAATGTTATTCCAGCCATTAAAAGGGTGGCACCCGGACATATGTCCTGCGCTGTTTTAGGTTCCAGCGACTGAAATAGAAGATAAGTGTGCAATTTATAAAATTTGATTTCACTCCTTCCTTCTCTCAGAGGCAGGCAGGATGCAAGCTCAACTGAAATCCCGCTGGGGGCCCTGTTTTTTTCCTTTTTTTTTCCGGGGGCTATTTTGAATGGGGCCTTTCTACAAAACTCATTAATATCATAGTACAGTCACACCTATATTCGCTAGCTGAACTTCCTGCAGAAATCCAAACAGGTCAGGAAGAGACAGATGGACTTTTGAGAATTCCCCGTGTTTGCCTCCCACTAGAACAGCATGCCTGTGTAGGGCCAGGGCTCTGCCTTATGAAGGGCACTCACTAAGGCATCACTGAGACTCGTTTCACTGAAACATCCATCAAAAGGCCTCATTTAACTAGAGATGAAAGATGAGCCTTTTTAACTCCTTCCTGTACCCTAAGCCTGGCCTGTTGACTTTCTCATCTGTTTACGTTGCGACGCGCAAACATCGAAAGCACCTTCTGTACGCGCGGCTCCTTCCCAGCACATGATTAGTGATATTCTGCATAAAGTCCTCATATTTCCTGCGTGATGAAAAAGCATGGCCCCCACACTGGATCAAATGCTTGCTCTGTTCTGCACACGGTACTCCTGACTACCAAAACATGAAGGTTTTGAGTGCTCATGTGTAGCACTAGCAAACAACAGCATCACTCTTAGTCATATGCACAGTGATTCAATTCCGGGACAAATTTCCGATATTTTTGCATAATGAGTGTATAGTATCATATGAGCAAACCAATGGTATGAGGGTAAAATGTTGACGTTACACTATGTGGTTTAACTTGTATTCTAAAAGGGTGATAAGACGGCAACAAGGATGCCACCTTTTACTATTATTATTGTTAAAATGTCAATCTAACATGTACTGCTTCCTGTATAGTCAGTGTATGTCCAGATACCATTGCATGTACTCTAATCTTAAGTGTGGTCACACTGCATCTCCCACACCTGCAGAGGGGAATAAGATAATTGAATGAAAACCACTTCTACATCTAGTTTTTTATGTGTATGTATGGTTATTTCATGGCTCAACATGTGATTTTGGGTGAACAATGTGTCCACAAAGTGTCAATCAGTTGTGGATATATGAGGCTGGGTTAATCCAGAGTATTTTCATTAATCTCACAAGAGTCCTGTGCTAGAATTAAAGTCTTTGTTCAAAACCCTATAGGCCTTACCTTTCCATACTCGTCACAGCTATTACCAGATTATAGGCTTATATTGAAGTGTTGCATTTCTTTTTACGTTTCTCATGTAGTTTTTGCACTGCTGAAAACGACTCCATTTTCAAATGTGTTTGACTCTCTAAAATGTAGCAGTTAACAAGTTGCCATGTGGAAATACTTCAGCACAACAAGACCACCATAGCCTCTAGGGCAGATAGATGTTACTAAGAGCCTGAGATGGTCAGAAACAGCCGATCATCAACCGACTGTCACAGGTATGATGATGATACATATGACATGAACACAAGGCTCTTGTACTTAAAACGAGTACATGCAGTATCCAACATATTCATAAAAATCCTCAACTTTGTACTTAAAAGGGTGGAGTTCTTCCCTGCCATTAAAAGACTATATTCAGTCTGCCACAAAGTACGAAGGAATGCATGTGGGTGTCTGGTGCGTCTGCACTGTATGTGTAACATAAACTGCAAAAATGCATCAAATGAAGTGGCACCCCTGGAGCAAAATATCGCACCGCCTGCTTTAGAAGACACAGCACTGCTCACACACACACACACAGCCAGAGATGAAGTGGCATAACCTGACTTTTAAATCTATTATACATTATACTGAAGCTGCAGTCGTTTCTACTTAAGACCTATCGCAAACCTGTGTTTAGACTACTAGAGAAGAAATGGACAAGGCCATATCTGCATTGTCACAGGCAGAGAGGAAAATAGAGACCTAAAATTATCTGTGTATTAGAATGAATCTTCTTAAAAAAAAAGAAAAAAAAATGTTCTTACTGTAGTAGCTGTGTATCTGTGTATCTGAATCTTATGGCAGTGGGGGCGGGACCCGATGAGCCTTTGGCTTCTCCTGCTTCCCTTCGGACGATAACACAAAGTAATATGTATGAATATGCAATGAGAAAATGATGTATTATGTGTAATTGTCCGGAAGAATAATAATAAAAAAAAAAAAAAAAAAAAAAACAATATAGAGGAATACCATAAGAAATAAGTAACTAGATTGAAACACAAAACAGCCATTCACACAGTGCATTCTCCACCCCGGATAACCTCTTAAACTCTGAGATTACTGGTTTATGTTAATTTATTGAGATATCACACAAGATTTATAGAAACAACATTTGACAAACTAGTTTGTATTGCACAGCAACTCTATATCATACATTTATTTATATACTGTAGTGTATGGTAACATACCAACAAAAAAATATAATTTGGAAAAAAATAACATGCCAACAATAATTACGCTAACATGTTGCTATTTAACAGGTGTAATGTTTTTCATGTTCACCGTCTTAGTGTAGCATATTGGCATGCTAACATCCTCATTACTAATATTTTTGTAACAGAATTGGTGTGCAGGACAGGTAAAGAAATTATTCAATTATTCAGGTTTCAAAAGAATATAATCGTACATTAATAGCATCTTTCATTAGACCCTCTTTTACCTGCTGCATCTTTCAAACTTTCTTTTAAAAATGTAGATTATCCAAGTCCAAGCCACGATGACCCTGATGGCATCATCAGGGTTAATTGGAAGACATTAAATTTAAAAACTAACTTTTTTGAAAGGCTGAGTGATACCCCTCAGGACAAGCACTGTTCTTCCTTTGTTAAATAGGTAAATCACCCCTTTTAGAAACAAACTGATCCAAATAGTTGCTTTGCTGTTGTGGATGTGAGCCAGATGAGATGAGTGAAGACCCGTTTGACCAGACAAAAGAGATGCACATCCAGCATTCTTCACATAGCATCTGAGCAGCGAGGAGTGGACAAAGCTATGACATCAAACCAGGCCATTAAAAATCACTGTACCCACAGGAACTCTGCTCATAAAGTAGCATGAAACTGGTGCTTGCTTACTGGGCTGTCCATTCAACTTTCGGTCTCTGTTTAACTTGCGTCATTGCACATCTGGGTGTGCGGATGCAGACGTGCAAAAGATTGTGAGAAGACGGCAGTGAATGTGAAGGCACATCTTCCCGAATTAAAAACAGAGGACAAAATTAGAGAGTTAGCAAGATACATTAATCCCTAAAACAGTTCAACGGCACCTGATCCTAGGGACAGGATCTTTTTTTTTTACAAGAACAGAGCTTGCATAGCTGAGTGTACAAGTCAGGGCTATCATTACAGAAGGGTTGCTTCTCTTTTACAACAATGTACTGGTTCCAAATTTAGCACAGATATGTTTTTTCTCAAGCTGCTCAAGCATCCACTGAAAGCAGGAAAGCAATCTCATTAAAAAAAGAAAATTACAAACACAAGATAAAGTTCTGGTAGGGAGACCTGTAAAAAAGTATTATAAGATGCCATATGATCTATATTATAAGACACCAGAAAAAACCTGTTGACCAGCGGAAGCTGCAAATCTCCATGCTATGAAACCTCTTGCCGTATAAAGCAGCTTATGGCAGTGTGTCTGGCTGGTTGAAAGTCCTCTATGAAACAAAACTCTATTCAGGTCAGATTAAGATCACATTCTGAGGGAGGACAATGGGACCACTGATCTGGGGCCAGCAGAAATAGAGAAGATTGCTTCATAGACCTTAGCTTGAGATACACTTTCTTCCAGGCGACTGTGGCTGCTACAAAGCAACCAAAGACAGTGTTATGGACACTTAAGGTAAATCTTACAGATCCAATTCCACTTATCTTATCAGCTCAAATGATGGTTAAATATTATTTTATTAGGCCTATGTATCAACTTGGACATTGGGTCGTTAAAAAAATTATGTATCAGTTTGTGACAGCAATGCCCTTACAGTATTTAACGTGATGTCCCAAAAGGAAAAAATACATCTCAAGTGATGATAGCTAAGATGCTCTATTTAACTATATATGTATAGGAATAATATGAAATGTTTCTTGTTCGCTATCAGCCGGGGAGCTTGATGAAAAGATTGATACCGCTCTTGTCCATTAAAAATAGAACTGCAGTATGCAGGTGGTTAGCTTAGCTTAGCACAAAGACGGGTAACAAAGAGAAATAGCTAGCCTGCTGTGTAATAAGTTTATAGGTCTATCAGTTTAGAATGTACAACTAAACGTAAGCCTATCTGTTGAAGCCTTGCAAAGGGAAAAAACATTGTGCAGTGGGATACGATGGTAAATCTTCACTTGAGGCATATTTATGTGAGGTTTTGGCCACACTGTCATAATATAACATGATATAACTTGTTGAGCCGGCAGTAGCCACACAAACTGCTAAGAATTACCAATAAACAATATTATCGAAGGATATGGTTGTGGGATACATTTAGTTCATATGGTCCCTACAAAAATAGTTGCACAAATTTGTGGTCAGTGTCCTCTATCAGATTTCTTACCCTCAACCATAACCACAAGAGTTAGGTCAGGGTTAGTATATCCTACACAAGTGCTTAAAGACAGCTATGCTTGGCTCTGTCATGGTCTTTGGATACTGATAACCCATCAGCTTCTGGGGGCACCGCTGAGGAGGGAGCCGTTATGGGATGTGTGGCATGATGACGCGGTTTTATTGGGAAACCCAGCTTTATAATTACTATTATTACAAGTCAAGCCTCCCTGTAAAACACTCACACACACGTACGTACGTACGCTCTCTCTCTCTCTTGCTCTTTGACTCTTCCCTAAACAGACTATGGTGATTAAAACATAGATGCCCTGAGACTCCTGTTCTGTAAAAAGAAAAGAAAAAAGAAAAGAAAAGGAAAAAAGTGCTTTAATGTTCGAAAGGCCACAGTGCGAGACATCACATTAGACTTTCTTAAACCAAAAACGTATGCAATGGGACAGATATGCACTGAGCCATATCTCAGTTTAACAGTGCAGTGTACTTTCAAGAACCTTCACTCTCATGACAACTGAGCAAACTCTGATGAAGGCCATGAGATGTGTCTGAAAGTCCTGGAAGAAATCTAAAGTAAGTGGACTTACTTTGACTTGCATTGTGGTGCTTCATAAACCATTCATCAAATATTCACATGCTGCTAGAATCCTTATAGGGCTGGTTAAAGTGTTGTCCTTAAATCTCACAAAAGAGGTTTTAGGAAACGACCATAGGGATAATTTATCCTACAAAACACAACCAAACTAAGTATTCCCAAATTAGGTTTAATTGCAATATGGATTCACAAATGTATCGTTATAATTCACATTTTACTGTCATTTGTTTTATTTTAATGGATGTACGTATATCAGTTTTGATATTATTTTATTGTGTTGGCGGTAATAGTGATATTGCCATTGTTTAATTTACTGTATAGATTCAATGTAAAAAGAAGATATTGCGAATACGCTTCACATTTCCCAGGAAGAGTTCTTGTTACCAAGGAAACTTCAATTAAGGATTATACATAGACATAGAATATATATAAAGTAGTCTTGATCTCTGATCAAACAAACTTTATTGGATTTGATGGCTTTTGAGAAAAAGCACAACCCAAAAACAGCTGTAAAGGGGTTGGTAGCTGCACGAGAGCAGTGGACCAGAGCATTAGCCGATATCTTGATCATCTGGCAGCGAGCATACAAGTCAAACTAGAGGGGTAAGATACCGCATAACCACACCACAGTTCATCAACATATATACACTACAAGCCTCTAATAACATGTGATGTGAGTCTCCACCCAACCCTAATCCTGACAGTGACTGAAGATCCCTTTGATAAATCATACCTCAGTACGCTGACAAACCCAGCCTATTGGAGCGCAACAAGTAGTATTAGAGGAAATTATGAAAAGATTCCATCGTTTTGAATGGTTCAAACCTTGGCACAACTCTAAAAAGCAGCAAACCACATGTGAACCTGCCAGAAGTGTAAGAGGAAAGAAGGAGGTTGCAGGGCCTAACACTGAGGACATGGAGGTCATGTCCTATTTCTGGAAAGTTGGGGAGAGTATAATGACTTTAATGTGACGTTTTATTCTGCAATTACACTCATTACAGTTTATTTTTGTTTGTTTTGTTAGCAGTGCGGCTCTGGGGGTGGCAGTCATTTGTTTTTCTGTCAGACATTTAAAAACCTCAAAAAACATATGAATGGATTGGCTTGAAAAACTGTATGAAAATGAAGGCTTTGTACCAGAATCCTTGGTGATACCCTAACTTTCCCGCTTGCGCTATCATCAGGTAAAATGTTTAATTTGTCTTATTAAATTGTCTATGTGTTTAGGAATTAGCATACGTTGTCACGCTAACATGTTAAACCAAGGTTGAGAATATGGTTTACATTCCAAATCAGCATGCCAACATTGTCAATGTGAGCATGCTAATGTTAGAATTGAGCTCAAATCAACGCGGTGCAATTGCGGCCACACATTGCGTTAATAACCAAGCAAAAGTTATTTAATGCTAATTAAGCGTTCACTGCATAAAACTAAACTAAAAGCATAAACTGACAGCTAACTAATGTACACCTATTGTAAAGTGTTACCAACAATATTTTAAGAACAAAGTTACAAAGTGTGGTTGATTTTATAAGTGGGTTGGGTTCTGCTGGGGAAATTTGGCGTAAAGTCCTCAGCATTTCTAAAATCCTATGTGAGGGATTCCATCCGTAATCTTGTTCACCACCAGACCTGTAACATAGATAATTGTACTCAAACATTCTATGTTTAATGCACTTAATTTCATCCAAATTAAGCAGGTTTGGAAAAGAAAAAAAAGTTTTGTTAAAACAGCCAAAAGCCATATTATATGAATAAAACAGAAAAAGTCCAAAGAAACTGCACTGTTCAAGAAGCAGAAAGCCAACAACTGCTTGCTTGGGAAAGTTACCAAAACCTCAAAGGAAAGATTATGGAGTTTACAAAAAGGGAGAGGAAGAAAACCCACAAATGTCGTCAAAAAAGACGGATTATCCTTGAGGTTACTGCTTCTACGTAAGTGAACGTGGGCTGTATGGCCACATGAACACTGAGCCTCTGATCTGAACAGAACCCCTGAGAATCTGTAAGGATTCTACACTTGTGTATGAACATGCACAGTGTATGTTTCCATGAATGACATACAGTATGTATACAAACATACAACATAAAAATGTCTCACAATTATTTCTTTCATCACCCTCCTCTCAAATGTGTGGCTGTGGAGCCCCAGACTTGTTGCGTTGGTGTAAACAGCCCAAGTGAAACAGGGCTTCTCTGGTTTTGATGAGTCCTTCTTTGCAGAGATGTGTCCCCTCTGAGGAGAGGCATTCATTAGAGCGCTGCAACACCGACGTGCAGTTTACCGACCCCTCAACCTCGAATTAACAATCTCTCTAGGATGTGTTATCAGCGTATGCCAGTACATTTGTGTGTGTGTGTGTGTGTGTGTGTGTGTGTGTGTGTGTGTGTGTGTGTGTGTGTGTGTGTGTGTGTGCGTGCGTTGAAGTGTACATGTGATGTGGTTGGTGCATTGGCTTTCCAGCTCTACAGACCCTGTTTCCACTTTCTTTTGGAAATTCCTTTTAGACCTCGACAGCGTTTTTGAGCCAGTACTTTGTGTTGATGACTTTGTATAAAAATAACTGCACTGACAAATGTTTTTGGCAACATTTACAATTCCACAGTAGCATGAAAACTAGCTTTCTGTATGCTACTTGTGGTGTGGACATAAGACCAGAAGTTAGAGTTTTTGGAGATGTTTGGAAATACGCTTATCCGCTTTCATGTCGCGAGTTAGACAGAAGATACCATTCTCATACATGACCAACTGAACATGAAGCTGGATCCAGGAGATGGTTAGCTGAACTTGGCATAAAAACTGGGAGTAGGGTGAAGATGGAAGATGTCAATGGTGATGAATCCAGATTAATCCTGGAGAGCGATCCTTGTTCGGACTGATCGTATGCCAGTTAAATTGTTGCTGTGGCTGCTCACCAGCCAAAATGATAATACCCATGCTGAGATGTTAGTGTTTGAATACCTTGGCTTGATGTGGTGAGACAGGCATTCAGGGAAAGTTTTGTAGACACAATGGAACCTGGCCAAGGTGGAGTAAAGAGTCGCAGTGTGAACCACTGGCAGTGAAACAGAAGAGAAAAAGTTTGCAGAACGCACAAACATTTTGTTTGGTCAGCTCGCAGGGCTGGGATCGAGGCCAGATTGTTCCGTTGTGGAATTTAGGGAGAGAGAGAGAGAGCAGTAGTTTGAGCAGCTTTTTAAAGCCATAAAATTGCTGGGAAGCTAAAATAGAAGCGAGACGGACTCATTTCCCGCAGAAACAATGCTCACACCTTTCAGTCACGCTCAAACAGTAATAATTATCTTAATACTTTCTTTTCATATGAAGGCATTTCAACTGAGAGTGCAATGCTTTCTGTGAGTTTACCTCAGGCTTAACACAAACTACACTGAGGCATACTGTATGTGTGACTTGGTAGAACAGGTTGTGTGTTGCTTTGTCTTGTGTTGGGCACTAGATGTCCTCCTTGGTCAGGTGCATTTGGTGAACTGTATCCTCTCCTGGAATTAATGTGTCAAGTAATTCAGGTTTGACGAAAAGCCATCAGGTTCTCTGGTAATAAACTGCATTTAAAGTCATAATCTGTTAGAATTCTACTAGAAATAATAACATTTGGAATAAAACAGGAAATACTGCTTACCTTGCAGCCAGGAGAAAGAAATGGGAGCATAACTTCACATATATTTTAAACAGTTTTTTTTATTGTCAAATGTATCAGACCCAGGTGAGATTATTTTGTAATAGACAACCTTTATGCAAAACATTTTTAGTTATTTGTTATTTTTATTTTACAACACAAGAATTCCTTTTGTACAACCGTTTTCTGTCCTTGTTTAAAAAGTCTCAGAACCAAATGTCCACCCACTTTGTGCACATGTCAATCATGTTGCCTGATTATACCTCCTCTCAGGAGTGTGTGGGCATATGCAGACTATGCTTCGGCAAAATCTTCCTGACTCACCTGTTCTTTTGCTTGCATAATAAGGGAAAGAAAACATTTTAAGGCCCTTGTCAAACCAGATTTGTTTCCATAATGTGAAAAAGCACAGGTAAAATGAATGACATTAGTAATTCCACTTTTCCAGTGTGCCATGCAGCATGTCCCACATTGACTTTGTGCAAACCTACTTGGAAACCACCGGATCAGGCATCAGATCATGACACTGTTACTTAAACAAAACAACTGGATACCATTTAGTTAGTTAATCTGAAAAAATCACTCAAGGAGAAACTAATTTAGGGTTTCTCTATTGGAGTGCATCTCAAATTTGCACTGCACTTTTATATGAAAGTGTTTCAGGTTGAAAGTTTTAAAAACGTTTTATAATGATGTTATCTGTCTTATAGACAGATAGATAGAGAAATTAACACAGATTTGTCCATCTTCTATTGAACACATGGGCACCATAACAAAACATGTATTCACACTTCTCTTTTCTATTTGAATCCCACTTCCTATTATTCTCACACATTCACTAACCACACACACTCCATCAATTAACCCCGTGATTCAGATTGGCTCTGGGAGTTGATCCAGATAACAGTTTATCTAGGTATGTGAGGGTCTTGCAGATCACCAGGCCAAAGTAGGTCTTAACCAGTGAGCATTGTCCACCTTTCTGTCCCAGGTCTGCCCAAACTCTATCTATTTCTTGGTTTTCCATTCCTGCTGAGCTGAATAGATAGCGGTAACAGCAGGCGTTGTAGCGGATATGCTTATCTCCTGAGAACCTGGCACTGTGGAGTGGTGCCACACCAGACTTTTGAGCACAAAGACCCACAAAAACATCAGCTGGCACAGGTGCGCGGACTGCTGCAGATGCTACATACACCTTTCGGACCACATCCTGGGATACAACATATGCTGTTCCATCACAGTATTCAGGCAGGTACTTATCAGGGTAGAGAGCTGGGGGCAGGAAGCCAGGACTGTTGGAGTCCCTGTCAGGGGAGTCTCTCTGGATCACCCTGCCTAGATAAAGGTCCTCAGGGGGCCCTTGCAACCCAAGAAGGTAGCCTCCGATGGCAGGGAGGTTGACAAACACTGAGTCCTTGGTCAGCAGAACAAAGCGTGCCACGGGACAGAAGGCGATCACCCAGCGGAGTGCCAGCACTGTCCTTTCTGTTGGGCCACGGAGGGATGAGTCAGACACAGCATGACCCTGCACCATGTCCCCATGGCGGAGGGACTCTGTCATGAGGGCGTTCTGTGCAGCTGAAGTCTGAGTTGATCCTAAGAAGAACAGAATCCGCACTGGGAAGCCTTGGATAAGTGTTTGGTTGGCCCATGTCCTCCTGATAGCATCTCGTTGGTTGATATCCGCAGTGGAGCTGAAGACTACGGCGAGAAGGAAGAGGTCAGTGTTTCTGCAGGCATCAGGGTTAGCGATGGGGTAGGCCTGGGACACATTCTCCCCTGCATGGCTTAGGTCTAGTTTCCTTGCTTTCTCTCTGACATCAACAACCAGGCCATCAGTGTAGACCCCGGGCGTGGGCTGCAGAAGGTACTCCTCCACAAAGTCGGCCCCAAACAACAGGGCATGGAAGAGCAGCACATTGAAGAGGAGGAAACACCACTGGTGGGTACGCAGGTTGCACAGATAGCACTGGAGCATGAGACAAAAGATGTATGAATCGCCATGAAAGTAGCCAAAATAACTTTGATCAAAATGTTTGAGATGCAAAGAATAAACACTGTACCTGCATGACTCCTGCCTTTTTGTTCCTTTTTGTTTATTAGCTGTATGGGACCAGAGGACCTCCCGCTATAGTCGTTCCTATAACAATACTCGCTGACAGACAGGGTTTCCACTTTCACGAAACACTAGCAGCATGTAACCCTGCACCCGACCCTTAGTCACATGGTTCATCAAGAGGAGTGTGCCCTGCGTCATGCATACAACATTAATGAAGCTGAGATGGAATGGTGATTATAACACAAATGCATCAAGGATCCCCTGCTAGACATGTTGTAAGACCAACAAATTGCTTCATTTTGAATAATAATTTGCATCCGATGTGTTTTTCCCCCACAAAATATTGAATTGCATTGAAAAATTCTTAAAATTAAATATGTATTTCTCCCTCATTGAGAAACTTGTAAATCCATAAATCCATAAAAATTAAAATATGTTACCCTTTAAATTGAAGAGTAGGTTTGAGAGTAGGGTCAGCTGATGAAAAAATAATAATTGTGAGACATTTTGATTTTGTATGTTTGTAAACACATGTCATTCATGAAAACATACACTATATGTTCATACACAAGTGTACAATCCTTACAGATTCTCTGGAGTTTCGAGAAAGACAAAATAGAATATTGAGAAGAAAAAAAATGCACTACAAGGTTAAAGGTTAACCCTTTATAGGGCACTCATTGAAATACTTAGAAATTCTAAATTTCAACCATACAGTGCTATTGTAGGATACAACAAGACAATTTTGCAACTCTTTAAAAAATATTAAATTTTTAGGTCGCAAATCAAGATCAATGAAGTTACCATATATGGTTCCTTGCCCGTTTAGGGTAAAAAAAATAATCTCCCAAAATGTATTTGAAAGACATGAAAATACACATGTGAAGTGAAAAGAACATTTATTTGATGGTAAAAACATATATTAAGTCAGAGGAACATTTATTTACTTGTAAAAAAACACAAATTTAAAGGAACATTTATTTACAGGTTAAAAAACGCATGTAAAGTGAACAGAACGTGTATTCACTGATAAAAACACGCACCAAAGGCACATATTTACTGATTACATTACTATTAGTACTATTATTACTTTTACTAACTGATTACTGATTTCTCAAACTCCAGTCTAGCCTAGTCCGGCCTCTTAGGCAGCTGCTTCATGGTACTTGACAAAGCAGTTGCGGTCCGAATTGAGGCACAGATGAACTTTGCAGACCCTGCAGATTACATTTGAGCGCAAGCTGTTCCCCACTCTGCTGCAGTGCTTGCAGGTCTGGCGGCTCGTGTAAATGGGGGCATGGAACAAAGACAGGTCAAACCGGACAGCAACATCTGGGGTGTGGCTGCGGTGTCCCCGGACAGGCGTGGGGACAACTACAGCGGTGCTGAGGCTGCCAAAAGATGTGTGGCTCCTTCGGGGGCGAGACATTGCATTCATGCTGCTGGCACTCCTGAAAACCTGGTTTCTAAAGTTCTTTAGTGACAGGCCATCCATTTCAAGGGCCTTGCAGTCCCGCCTATAGATGACCCAGGCATTTGTGAGGCTGACATCGATCGCATACCCAAACAGCCGCATATACCACCTCTTAGATCTCAGGGGAGTACGGTACAGATGGACCAGCATGTCACTCTTGTCGATTCCCCTCATGTTTGAGTTGTAGCTCTTTATGACAGCAGGGCAGCTCACTTCCTCCTTCCTCTTGGTGTCGCTGCAGTACCGGGACACTGACGACTGTGGCTCCACCCCCATGTCTGTTGACAAAAGAGTGACCACTCTGTTATCCTTCCACCTGTAAATTAGCACAAGTAAATTAGCCATAACTCAAATATAACTTCCGCTAAAACTTTTATTGTATTTTATTGCATTTTATTTTGAATTTGAGCACAGAAGTACAGTACATGTCACAAAAACATTTCACTGTGCATACTGTACGAGTATGTGACAAATAAAAACCTTTGAATCACCTGAGGGCCAGGATCCCGTCGTCACTGGTGACATAATCATATGCACCACGATGGACAGCCTTCTTCGCCATCTCTTTGATGGCCTTGAGTGGAGGCTTGCCTACCCTGTTGTCCCTCGCTGTCCCTGTGTATCTGCAGTTCTTCTTTTTCAGGTACCGCACAATCTCCAGGCTTGTAAAAAAGTTGTCTGCAAAGATGGCTGTTGTACCGAAGGAGGACATGGTGCTGGCCAGGACAGACACTATCTGGCTGGTGGCACCCATGGCCTCTTGTTCAGGCGTCAGGGGGACATCGTGGGCTTCCAGCGTAGTCTTCCCCTGGTAAAGCACCATGTCGTGGATGAAGCCATCCGCAGAAGCCCGGGCAAACAACTTAAACCCCCATTTGTCGGGCTTGCTTTTTATATACTGCCTCAGGCTGCCAACTTTTTTGCCCTTGAAGCCCACCATTACCTCATCCACAGACTGCTTGGGGGTTTGTGGCTCGCTCCTGAAGGCTGTATTTAGGAAGCCGAATATTGGCCTGATCTTAAAAAAACGGTCGATGGTGCCAGGGATCAAAGTATTGTCATTAAAATGGATCAGCGTCTTCATCAGCCTGAACCTCTTAGATGACATGAGACATGCAACTTGAGGGACCCTGGTATCCATTGCCCAGTAGTCTTCCACAGCCGGCAGCTTTGCGATCCCCATATACATCAATATGGCCACAAAGGTCAACACTTCCTCTTCAGTGGTTGTGAATGTAGAGTTGATGTCATTCTGTGTGGCATACAGGTTGGTCTGATATGTGATGTGTGTTATCACTTCTGGGCCGAAATATTTGCTAAAGTAGTGAAAGGGTGTTAAAATGAAATCCAGGGGAGAGTGGTGGTACTCAGGCAGGGCTGGGTTGTCCAGGTCAACTCTTTTCCAAGTAGTTGGCCTAGCTGCTGTCTTTTTACTCTTTGCCGTTTGTACTGGCAGGTCGATGTCATCGTCATAGTCATCCTCTTCGTCGTTGTGGTCATCTTCCTCCTCCTCCTCTTCAACCACCTCCACAGCAGGCCGCACACACCTCCTCTTGGCAGAGGGGCCCCTGTGACTTGGACCTGCCGACTCCAGTGGGACAATGTCAGGGTCTGCCACGTCATCGTCTTCGTCCTCAGAGTCCTCATCGTCACTGATGGCGGGGTGGGCAGGGACAACAACAGTCTCCCTCCTTCCATAAAATAGCTGAGCAGACAGCTGCTTAGGAAAACAAGAGTTTTTGAGTCAATATCAAGCACACTTGAGACTTATTATTATTTTGACTTAATTCTCGAAGTGCATAAAAAAAGATATACACACACACACACACACACACACACATTGAATGGATAAAATTAGGATGCCATTGCCAAGAGATTGCAAAACATGAATACCCAGAAAAATACTCGAAATCTGACCTCAGGTGGAGCTTCCCACTCCGTTCAATAGGTGGCCGTAATGCGCCATTACGTTGGATGTCAACAGCGGAAATGATGAAGCAGAAAGAGAAGAAGAAGTCTGTAGTTTCCTTTGTTCCAAAACATTGAGAAGCATGGCGGCTTCCATAGATAGCCTCCTGAGGGAAATCTCCGGCGTTGAAGATCCTATTGAGGAGCTTCAGAGTTTAAAAACAGCTTTGTTGTCAATACCTGTGAGCGATTTGAAGGACTCAGTGAGCGGACAGCGTCTCAATGTGATATTCTCTCTGTTGAACTCAAACGACAGGTGGGTTTGGCACACAAGTCATGTTGCTCAGCAAACACTGTTAACTGCTGAGTCAGTCAGCTTTCATTATTTGTTTTGGATGTTATACGAAGTTACGAACAGTAGGTTAATATATCTGAATGGGAAGTTACATAGGCTAGTTAGGTTGCATTTTACCTGTGCTAGGTGTCAGCAAGCTATTGGCTACAAATGCTACCAAGAATAAACAGCAGGTTACCATGGACATATAAAGAAGCAGGCTACGCACAGTGACTGTTTCCTTTGTTTAGTCCTTTCAGGGTTTTGAAAGAGCTTTAGAAAGTCTTAAAATACTTCGAATAAGTGAAGCTAATAACAATGCCTTGAATGGTATTAAAATGACTTAAATCAATCTTTCAAAAGTCAATAAAATAACAAAACATGGGGTGTACGATTTTAGCAATCTGATCTGTTGGTGCATATACAATTAATATAGATCAGTAGAGTATCAAACTTTTACCGTGTTATATATAGAAAATGTACAAATTGATTTATTGTTTCTTTAATCGAAACAAATGCCAACAAATCGGTTATATCATTAGAGAAAATAATCTGTATTTTAACTGTTTCAAATGCAAATAGTATAGTACAATAGAAAATCCCGCGGAGATTTCGGAAGTAGGCCGACCGCCAGCCCCGCATCGGTGGCGCCCCATCCGTCGGCCGGGCTCAAACGCTTCTACGAACCGCCGCTGCGCCCTTTCCAAACTCGAGTTCCAAGCTATCTATGGTTCCAAGTTGTGGCCAATTGAAGGTTGCAATCCTGGCAAAAATGGCCGCTCTCGCGAAGACGTTTTCGTTAAGGGCGGCCATGTTTTTTGAGCTATCTCGCTAAACATTATACCCAGTTCAGACCAGATTCGCCTTGCAACTGCTTTCAACTCGCAACTCCTTGCGACGAGACGGTTGAGACGTTCTAAAACTGGACCTTGCGATTTGACATGATGAATCTTCTGCAACGGCTTGCAACGAGCAGTTCACACCGCTGCGATTTCTCCCCCGCGACGTTCTAAACCCGTCTCGTCCCAAGCAGTTGCAAGGCGAATCTTTGGTCTGGCTGTCACTTGACTGTATTTCAGGTCCTGTAAATTAGGGAAGAAAAACTATTTTGGCTGACCCCTATGGTCCAAGAGGCTTTATTGTAGAGCACCATGAGCTGTACATGTGTAAGACATTTCAAGTCAACCAGTCAGGGGAAAAGGGGCGTGGCCTGTCAAACATTGCATTTTTGCTTTTTTTAATTATGGTTTTCTCATTTGTGGCGCCCCATATGGGTTTGTCTCGACAAGCTTCGAGGGGCATGCTACCACATGACTTCTGCACATATCCAGCAAGTTTTATGATGATAGGACCTATGGTTTATGAGTTATGGCCGATTTGCTAATGAAATAAGAAGAAGTAGAAATAATAAATATGGTGGATAACTCAATACTTTCGGGCCCGTATTTAATTATAGTATCAGCCATCAAACGATGAAGTTGCTAAAGTGAGCTGTGTTTGCAGGGAGCAGGTTGAGCTGTGCGTTGAGATCCTTGACCGCATCCTACTGGCCCTCAGTCCTGTGAACCTGGTCCAGAACTACAGAGCTGAGCTGCAGGGAGGACTGACCCACCCTGATGAAACCGTTAAGATACTGGCCTTGACACAGGTACACTGCTCGCACACAGTACACATACACACACAGACATACATACATGCAGTTGCCCTTTAAACCACTGCTACACATTATCAAATTTTTTTTCTCACCGTCAGATTGGTAGAATGGTGGAGCACCCTGAAGCTGCCACCGAAATCCTAAACAACCACGACATTCTGCGAGCGGTGATCCAGTGCATTGGAGAAGAGAAGATCTCTGTGGCAAAACAGGTGAGGACTTGAAGCGCTGACATATTGAAATTTGAATGTATCTACAGTGGAGGGGGTCATTGATTTGTTTTTGTTTCCTCAGGCCATCTGCTCCTTGGCCAAACTGAGTCACTCCAAGCCGGGGTTAGACAAGTTGTTCCAGAGCGACCTGCTGAAAGTCATGAAAGATGTGATGGCCACGAGTGACATCATCAGATACAGAATTTACGAGGTACGTTTTCAAGGATGCAAAAGTGTCACCTTTTTGTTTTGTGTGACATACATTTTTACATTTATTTGGATGGAATCAGTGGAAAAAGTGACTAATCATAAGAAGGAATGATGCCAGAACGTAGGCACTTGGATTCAGTTATATATTATTACCATTTGAATGAATCACTCATGAGCTTATACATTTGCTCAGTGTACAGTTTTTTTTTCTTTTCATGAAAACATCTTGCAGCCTGTAATCAGCTGGAAGAAGAAACACTTCATCACTGATTCCTCCTAGCTAATCTTAATCCGTTGCCAAGGGAGCAGCAATGTTGGCTTTTAGAAAGGCTGCTAATGCTAAATACAGATTCTGTATTTCTTTCCCCCCCAGTATATGATTTCTGCTCAATGTGACTAATCTTATGTTATAAATTGTATATGTGTGTCTGTGTGTGATTTGAAATGTATAAAAATGTTAGCACGTAAAACAGCTCTCATGTTGATTCCCTAATACGGACTTTTCTTTCCGCCTGCAGCTGGTGGTGGAGATCTCGTCTGCATCTCCCATTTCCCTCGGTTACTGCGCCAAGAGCGACTTCATTTCTCAGCTGCTCGGAGAACTGACAGGAGATGATGTATTGGCCAGGTAAAACATTTAATCATATCATGAATACAGAGATGGGGAAATGTATTGATGCTATTTTCCTACGCAAGTTTTCCCGATTACTTTCCCATTGTCTGAGTGCCTTTTGACTCCTAAATTTAAAGTATCTTGTGTGTGTTTTTTTGTGCTCTCTGTTTCTTCAGATCCACAGCTATTGAGTTGGTGACCTCTTTAGCCCGCAGTCAGCACGGCCGGCAGTATTTGGCCCAGCAGGGAATCATGGAAAAGATCTCCAACATGATCAAAGGGGCAGACACCGACGCCTTCTCATCCCTCTACCTTCCCGGTGAGTCTCTTTAAAAAAAAAAAACCCTGACCGCTTTCATGCTCTGCTGATAATGTCCCTCGTCTCATCATCAGAGATAGGATCCTGTATTTAGGTCGCCTGTTCCTTTACTTAATACAACAGTTTAATACTAGAGTCAAATGCATGAGTGTGAGGCAAATCGCTAAAAATGTAAAATGTTGAACTATTCCTTTTAAACCCTGTAGGTTTGGTGAAGTTCTTTGGGAACCTGGCCATCATGGACAGCCCACAGCAGGTGTGTGAAACCTACCCGGTCTTCCAGAACAAGGTGTTTGAGATGGCTCTAGACCCGGACCCTGTGATGACCGGTGTGGCTTTGGACACTTTGGGATTACTGGGAAACACTGTGGAGGGGAAGCAGGTCCTTCAGAAAACCGGTTAACAGCTTGTTATCTTTTTTTTATTTTTCCAACATTGTCCCATGTTATGTTTGAATGAAGACCAATGTTTGTATTTTAGGAATATCTAGCTGATGCCTTGGGATCTTTGTGACTTGATTGATTCTCTGTGTGTCTTCAGGAGAAAAGTTCAAGGCCGTGTGGTTAAGGATGAGTAAGCTCGCCAGCGCCGGAGCTACAGAACTCAGAGTGCGCAGCTTGGATGCCATATCACAGATTCTCACTCTCCAGGTATGTCAGGAATATTTATTACTTTTAAACGTGGCATCTTTAGACAAAAACCTGTATCAGTTTATGGATCTGTATTGTTTTTTTTATTATTGCAGCCAGAGCATCAGACAGAAGACCTGTTGGCCCTGACAGAGTCCTGGTTCCACATTCTGTCTAACCAGCCAATGGAAATGGTCTGTAACATCTGCATTCAGCCATTTCCAGAGCTGCACTGTGGGGCACTGAAGATATTCACAGTAAGTGCTCAGCTGTTTCCAACTACATTAATTTCCTTCCTATGTTACTTTTGATAACATGGGGGGAGGTAGAATCATAGATCTATATTATTTTGTTTGGTAACACTTAAAGAGATCCTATTATACTACTTTTCTGGAAGCTCTTTCTCTTATTTTGGCGATCCAACAGGCCCTGTAAACACTTTGCTTCTGCCATTTCCGCCCCCTGCCTTCCTGCAAACCCAACTCCGTTGTGATTGGTTACCTTGCGAAGGGAAGTCGTGATTCTAAATGTCTGCATAGAATCAGCCCGGGCGGGACACGAACGCGGGTCTACTGCTTCGTAAACGATCTCTCTACCCGCTGAGCTAACCGAGCACTGGTCTAGCATTGTCACCCCCCTGCTATATATAGCAACCTGGGAGCTTGCCTGACCATATATGGCAAAAATATTCGGGTGACACACACATACCGGAAATTTGAACAAGTTCGGCTCGACTGGCTGCCATAGTTTTTAGTGCTCTGCACAGCCACCCCAGACGGTCAACAGGGAATACGTCGAAATGCATGTACGTAATTACTTGATACTCTAGTATGGTTAAACATGACTATAAATCATTATAACAACGTTTATAGGTCATAAAAGTAGAAAAGTATCATAGGTCCTCTTTAAACATCTTTCCATTAACACCGCTCCAATAAAGGTGGAGTCAGCGATTCTGGAGAATGTTGTTGTCAAACATTTTTTTTTTTCACAATCAGGGAATATCTCTTCGTGATCTGCTACTTGTCCGTACTGTGTGTGTGTGTTGTGTGTGTGTGTGTACTGAAAAAAATACACGGCCTTGACTCTGTAATCAGACCTTTTGTCTACATTCCCTTTTAGAGAGCCTAGGCTCTATATTAACAGCAGATTTTTTCAGCGCACAATTGCTGACTCCACCTTCAATATTCAAATCTTCATCTGCGTGTGTTTACCAGGCCATCGCGACTCAGCTGTGGGGGTCAGAAGTTAATGACCGCCACGCCCAGCTTCATGGAGTTCATTTTGGATCGCTCGACGAGCAAGACGAAGGAGGTCAAAGACGCCAAGTTTAAACTGGTGGGCTCGATCGTGGGCTCGTCGACGGCCGCAGAGATCCTGGGCAGCCAGCACTACATCCGTCTGAAGAGTTATCTCAGAGAGGGGGCGTACTACATCTCAGCTGTGCCCTTAGTCAGCACAGAAGGAGCAGACTGATTCAAACACATTCCCATACGTGTCATTGTTTTTTCTAGTTAATGCTTAAGTGATGGGTAAGTGCCTGAATAATAGACTTTAGACTTTATTGTCCCCAAGGGGAAATTCTTTTTCACATCACATGTACATTCATAATCTATGTGGGAGCTAACACATACTCTGGTATAATAAACGTATTCTCTTTATAAATACAAATGTTTCTGAACATGGTGTTTCCTGGTTTGGTTGATTTAAAACTTCCTTTGTTTATCAACATAAATTGACAAAAGAGGCTCATGAATGTTCGATAGTTTACAACTTGCAGACTAACTTGTAAACAACGGCCTAAGTACTTTGGAAGTATTTAGAAACAATTTAGTAATTCATCGTTATTACTCTTCAATTTGGATTTTTAAACCCATGTTCTTTTGGGCAGACTTTTGTCAAATTTTGTGACAGACCCCTCCAGTGAAATAGTCTTTAGTGGTAGCAGCATATAAAGGGACACTCCACCATTTTACACTTCAATTTCAACTTTGGTTTGGGCTTTGAGACTTCAAATCTTTAACAGAAAACCGGTGTTGTAAACTAGGGGTGGGGTGCTGTAATTGCACAAGTAGAATCACCATTATAAGATGATGTACACCAATGTCCATCACTTTATATCCACATCATTACAAGAAGTCAGCATGGTCCACATGGTGTGTTAACACATTTTAGAGTTTTTTTTTACAAAGTTCAGGTTCTTACAAAGTGGAGGGTTAATTAAAGAAGCTAAAAAGAGTAAAACAAGCAGTCATACAGATTCACATCATTATATACAGTATAATTAATAACGGAGTGGACCAAAAATGCAAACTCATTATTCAGACCATCTGCTCTCCAAATGGATTGACATTGATTTCATGTTTTTGTGTGAAAATATGTTTCTTTACTAAATAATTTTTTTTTGTAATTAAAGAGGATGACGTCTGGCAATAGATTTTTGTTTTACTTTTAATTTATTTTAAAAAAAGATGGAGAAAAAATGTTGCACCTGGAAATATGGTTGTGAGAAGCAGCTTTACCTTTTGAAGCCTTTTCTTTTTTGTTCTCTTCTTAAATCTGTTGACTGGATTTTGATCCTCCCAAACAGTATAGAATCCAAAAACATTGGGTTATGTTTTTTGTGAATGTTAAAACCTCATTGATGAATTACGAAGACATTTAATCAATTATACACCTCAGTAGACTCTTATCATTCTCAGATGTTAAACTAACGTGAGGTTGTTTGTAAATCCATTTGTACTGCTATGCACAAAGTAAATAATACAAAGATACAACATATCGTTATAGTCACCTGTCTTCTGGTCAGACTGAATTTGATATGTAATCGAATAATCTCCACTAGAGGGCGACAGACAGTTCAGTTCTAAATCCAGTGTCAGGTTAATAACACAAACATATTTGTATACTTTAATTTCTAACTGAGTATTTCTACATTGTAGTATTACTACTTTAACAAGTAAAAGTTCTCAATACTTCTTCCACTTCAAGGAATTTTGTTTTAAATCAAAATTCAAATTCATATTTTGACTGAATGTTGATGCTAGATGGGCAGCAAACCTGAAGGGTGGATTGAAGTTCCGTAAACAGATTGTTGTATTTCTATTACATCAACACTATTTCCTTGTCAGAGAGTTCACCTTTTATATTAACAAATGATAGTTATAAAAATGTACTGTGAATCTATACGAACATATTTTACATTATTTATTTAGTTATTTATTCCTCCTCTCCAGCAGTAAAAGCACTTCACACTTCAGTCAGAGCGACTGACTCAATCCCAAACATCAATCATAGGCTCTTTAATAACCTCACGTCACCGTCAGCCAGGTGAATCATATCAACTCTCCCACGGCTTGCTTCGGTTTGCGTCATCGAATAAATCAAATAATTTAAAACAAAACACAAAGGCATTTTCACATTTTATTTTCATTTCCTTCTTTTTGCACTTCTGGGAGAGTCAAGGAAGTAACTTCTCTAAAATGTCACATTTGTGTTTGTGATTTACATCAAGAACCTTCAGTGTCAGTGGCCATCTTCTTGAAGGATGAAACTAAAACACAATTCTGAAAGACAACAATTTCCTTAGGTCGTTTTTGTTGGTATTCAACTAAAAAGTGTGAACTCCTAAGCTTTACCTCTTATCTCGAGAGCATACTGTTAATCCAGGTGATGGCTCTGTACCCTTCTCCTGCTGTCTCCTCCATGGTTTCCTCTGCGTGAAAGGCTTGAGCCCAGCAGACACAAGGCGGAGTGAAATTTGGGGATTTTCAATTTCAATTCAATATCTTCATTTGATCATCTTAAGTGTTGTTGCTGCTGTTTTGTTATCCCACAAGGGCTTGACTCCATGAAGTGCAGGATACTTCAATCAATTAGGCCTACAAAAATCTATGTCCAACACAGTCACTGTTTAACTTCTGTGGAGCTGAAGGGAGCCGAAGCCTCCAGCAGATGGCGCTATTTTCTCTCTACTCATTAAACAGTTGAGTGATAATTCAACAGTTATGTCATTAGGTGTACCTCTACCTCTGGAGGGAAAGCTCTCGTCGCAGTTATGTGCACTGCTGCAGACCCGTCCTCTGCAAGACTGCAACTCCCATATTCCACCTCACACCTTATCAGCCAGTTTTTCCTTTTATTTTATTTTTCTTTTGACACCCAAATGATTTAATTTGCATATCTCATTTTGTTTATTTAAATAGTTAATTAGCCTGCTGTCACTTTTGCCTGCTGCTTCTCATCTGCATTGGCAAAAAAAAAAGACAAAAACTCTGACTTCCATACCTCCGAGATTCACCTGAATAGGTGAGAGAGCGGGGGCATCACCACGCTGGGAGATATCACTAGTAGGCTACTTTCAAAAGAGCGCGTCTTTCTCTCCGGGCGTCCGTCTACTCCTTTTATTGTAAGCTGATCACCCTCCGATGCAATTGACCGAGGAAGGCGACTTCGTCACGGGGGAATCAACGCCGACCACCGCTGCTCTCCAGTCCGACGGCAGCGCCGGGTCTCCGGCCAAAATGTGCAGCGAGTGTTACGTCAATCAGTCATATGAGCACGATGATGGGACCCTGAACCACCACAAGCCACGGTAAGAGAGAAAGAACGACAAGTACAAAAGGCAAACTTTTAGGCATCATATGTCGAAATTAGCCGTGAATAAGTTGGTGATTTTTCAAGTTATCATATTCACTGACTGCATGTTTTTAGATGAGGGATTTGTTTGAATAAAAACAGTAAAAAGTGTCAAATAAATTCAGATTTTGGGAAATTTGAATATCTTGTGATCAATTAGTCGTGGTGTTGTGCATGAACGTGAGGCTTTAGGTTTGTAACGGTGTTTTCATCCATACACTGTGTGCTCATCTCATGTATCCCTGTCACCACAACTGTTTTGTGTTCAGCTGTTCACTGGCTATCTGTCTGCTTCGGCATTCACTCTCACAGCCTGCAGATTACCTGCAGCCTGCAAATATGGTGGCACTACTAGAACTTATGATAAACACATTTGATCAGTGTGTATGATCTTCTTTGGAACATGCTTGATTCTTTTCCATGCCAAAAAGTGCTAAGAAACACTTCCATGTTGTGTTAATTGAGGGACCCAAACAGACAGTGTTGTTGACTGAAACATGAGCTCAACGATATACCCCTAAAACTTCTCTCATGTATTTATGTATGTTTTCTGTACTCTTGGGTGCCAGAAATGTCCCGTTGAGATACCAGTGTGTTTTATGAGATGAATGTCGCTCTTGGCTATAGGGTTTTTGTTTGGTTAAGTGAAGATGGATGGATTTCATTAAAAAAACACATGGGAAATGTACCTTTCATTCATAATTCAATAAGTTTGACAAGCTCAATGGAGGACTATAGCAAACAGAGACCCTGGTTAGAGAGAGAGATAGAAAGAGAGAGAGAGAGCAGGAGGTTCAAGGATATTTATATTCTCTATGCCTTGCATCTGTGTAGATTGTACGTTTGGCTGTTTCTTCTGCAATTTGTGTGGAAGAAACTGCCAAACTGTAGTCTGTTTTAACTTTGAGAGGATTTCACACCAAAACACTTCCATTAAATTGGAATCATAACAACATATCTTGCCTCTCCCTATGATGTGTAACATATAAAGGATGAATTTGTTTCAACCAGGGAGTTAACAAATATGCAATCACTTTCCAGTGTGAAGCTTGTAATCTCTCAATCAGTTAAACAGGTTGTTGAATTCTATGAGCTTATCATATGTTTATTAATGTAAAAAACTCCAAAGAGTATAGAGAATATAGCTGTCAGAAACAAGGTTAAGCCTCTGTACAATCGTCTAACCAAAGCATAGTGAACCTCCACAACAATGCATGTAAACTTCTGCTCATAATTCTTTAATGGTCACAAACAAACATCTGGCAATGTTGCTTTAGAGGAACATATGTTGGGCTGGTTCTTGCTTTGTATTGTCTGTACGGCTCCTGTTTGAACAGCTCATATTACAAAACAAACTGCAAACAGGCACGTGCAGCAGGAGCTACGTATTTACATGGTAGTCAAAGTAGGGCAAAGCAAAATAAAGAGTTGAAAATTGCCTGGTCTAGACCCCCATCAGTTTGTGTGGGAGAATTCTTTACTTTCTCCTCTTCCTTTCCTCCTCCAGCTCTGCTCCTCAAGCACCACTACAGACCAACACAAACAGCAGCAGCAGCAGTGGGGTTATCCTAGACATCTCCACTCTAAACATGGAGCAGCAGGAGAGCGAGGTGCCTCCCCTGCCGCCACGCTTCCGCTTCAGAGACCTGCTGATTGGGGACCAGGGCTTCCCCAACGATGACAGGTAGGCAGCAGCAGCGTGGAGGGTGTGGAAGAAGTGTTTTGTTGAAGAAAACTTCACTATAGCCCAAAATGAAAACAAATCTTTATTTAGTTTCAAAAGACAATACAGATGATTATGGTCAGCATTCATGCATGGAGAGAAGACCAGAGCATCCTGCTCAGAGCAATGCCAGGGTTGTGACTGAATTGTCTACACAAAACAGAATATATACAGAATGGTTGACATGGTCAGATAGGTAGAATAACAATGGAACAATCAAGTTTGGTTCATGATGACATCAATGCTAATCTGAATCTGGGAGCTTCCAGGATGGCCCACACCTATAGGTGTCAGCCCAATCAGACTGATTTAATTACAATAGAAACTCCAGACAAGATACATCAGTAGTCAAGATGAGAGGAAATACACTTCATAAAATGATCAAATTATGAATGTAGAGACAAGAGTAGAATTAAACTAATCAATATAAAATTGGCTTCCACAATCACAGAAAAGTATGGTTGAGCATCAGCAGTACTTTTTAACACAATCAGAGGCAGAAACATCAAATACACTTTTGAAGAAGTTTTGATTTTTCGTTTTCGGACTTGGTTAAAAGGGAAATAGATGTTTCATGGTGAGAACATACCAGATTTTACTATAGGCTCCTTATACTGTTTTGTTTTTTTGTCGAACAAATTCCTACAGCCTTTTCAGATAAACTCAAGCCACCCTTCATCAACACCACTATTTATTTCAACCATTGTATCCATTACTTGTGTAGCTAATCTGTCCCATTGTTCATCCGTCACTTTGAAATATTTCGCCAAATTTAATAGTTATTCATTAGTTGGTGACGTCATTGCACCTCTTTGCAACGCTGTACAGCTGAACTAAAAATTGTTTTGCAAGAGGTGAGGATGGAAGCTAAATAGCAAGTGAATTTGCATCTAACTTGTTGTCTAGCTAATAAGCAAACTATAATTGCTGATGTGCTCTCATGCTTAGCAAGGTCCGCCTTACAAATGTTGTTGCAAATAAAAATCTAAACTGTTAACACAAATGCCCTCTGATGTCTTTAAAAGTAGAACATAAAAGAAGTCAATATCTCCGTCACACTGACAGCTGATGTGTGGCATATTGGCAAATGATGACTTTGAAGCTTTTATATATGTTCAGCCCTTTGCCTGTCCTTTGTTTTAATAGAAAACTATTGATATTAGGATTTGAATTTATCTTTTGTATTCATTCATCTTTATTTGCTCCTATTTGTTTTATTATATGTCAGGCTAATTCTAATTTACATACTGTATATATATATATAAGAAAAATACCTATTTTGACTAGTGGTGCAGGTTCCTCATCACAACTCTCATAGTCATGTTGCATTGCCTTATCAAAAGTACTGATTGCCAAACCTTTTTTATTTTTTTTGTTTGTTTTTTCCGAACAGACAAACACTTGAATGCTTTTGTAGCTGTTTTTAAGTTGCATCAGAGTGATTGCTCATGCAGTGTTTACCTTGTCAGCCCCCTGCTGCCTTAGCAAAAACAACAACATACACAAGTGCTGCAGCAGGAAGTGCTGTTCTATGGTGTAAGTGGACTTTGTGCTTTGGATTTTTGTCAGCTCTGAGAGAGGAAAATGGAGCCAGAAACATGTCAGGGATTGGGCTGCTGTCCATGGTGCTGAAAAACATGACGTTTCTGAATCACTGTGGTTTTTGAGATGCAGTTGTAAGTGTGTGTGTGTGTGTGTGTGTGTGTGTGTGTGTGTGTGTGTGTGTGTGTGTGTGTGTGTGTGTGTGTGTGTGTGTGTGTGTGTGTGTGTGTGTGTGTGTGTGTGTGTGTGTGTGTGTGTGTGTGTGTGTGTGCGTGCGTGCGTGTCTGTGTGTGTGTGTGTGTGTGTGTGTTTCAGTGTGTGTGTGTGTGTGTGTGTGTGTGTGCGTGCATGTGTGTTTCAGTGTGTGTTTGATACATGCTCCAAATTATTGGTTTAAAACCTGGAAAAAGTTTGACTCAAAGCAAGTTTTTCAGGAACACCACTGTGACCTAATTCCTAACTAGCATTTGAAATATGATCTCAACATCATTCTTTCTTTTATCTGCCTCCTCTTTAGCAGTTCAGGCTCTGTGCTCTGCTGCAGCATCTGAGCTCCACAGACAAGATCAGAGGCAGTTTTTTTTTTTTTCTCCGAGATGTGCTCCATTTTTTGTGTCGTCCTGAGATTCAGAATGGTGCCCCCAGCATCTGCTTTCTAAAGTCTCAGACAAGGAGTCAAAAATAACTTTGACAAAGAAAAACACATGTCCCCTGAGCAGTGAATAACACTCTCGAATTCGTCTTCCCTTAAGATATTTATTCGGTGTATAATGTGGGGTTCTTTCTGCCACACGGACCTCAGGAGAGCGGATGATCAAAAGTGATTTTTAGATGTGATTGCAGCAGAGGGAACCTGGGAGACCGCAGTACTGTTTGCAATATTTGACGTGCTGTATCTATTCAGCGAGGAAGAAAACAAAACACTCCGCCAATGCTTTTCAGTGAATGGCGACCTTTCCCCAGCCTGTCCTTGCAACAACCACTCTTTCCTCCTCGGCAAAGCTGTCTAAATTTGTCAGCTCCTGTTTAGGCGGTTATTATCTTTTTTGCCATTTTTTTTTCCATGTCGAGGAATCCGTCCTCTCTCCCCCCAGTAGATAGAGTTGTTGGAGGTATGAGTGGTGCTTCGGGTCAGATTGACAGTGGTCAGCCTCCAGGCTCGTGTTCTCATCACTCAAAGGTTTCTTTCTCAAAGGCATGCACACTTTATCATCAAACTGTCAGCTTTATGTGAAGTACTGTAGTCTTTCTCTCAGGCCCCCTCATTCGTACTTTCACCTGTTGTTCTACCTACTGTATGCAATTTTTCTTCTTCAAATTACTGTATTTGTCACATTTTTCCATTTTGAAATGTCATCATTATTGCAACATCAATGACGTCTTTCTGAGCCAAACTTAGCGATATATACTGTAAATGCAGAATACGTGCTTGAAAATGTCACATACATTTGCTGGCAGGAAACAAGGGTTGAAGGGTATTTCCCGTGTACGTCTGCAAAGGCCTCATTGAGTGGCGCCAAAGTACCAGTGTGGGCGAAAGGGGATTTCAAGTGGAGTGGCCTCTTCCTGTATTTTCAAAAGCACTGACTCACGGAGGAGGAGGCCATCTATAATTCACCAATAGGATCTCTTCAAATTAAGAGAAGACGGGAAAAGGTTAGAGAGACGCAGGAGGGTAGAGCCTACTATAGCCTCCTATTGGCTACTTTTCTCTGTCGTAATTTTCTCCTTCAAATCCACTCCATCAAAGTGTGGGCCTTTTGCTTGTATTATGGGATAAACGTCATGAAGGCTGAACATTCCAAATTCAAAACACTTAGACTATAGTGACGTGCTGCAGGTGAGGGTGCCTGATGCTACCCGCTAGGAACAAGACAAACAGTGTTTTATCTGCAGCTGATCCTTTGTACCATTCCTTTGGTGTGTCAAGGTGAATGTTTACAGCTCTGCGAGGAACTGCAGAGCTACTGGAGAGGACCATGCTGCAACAGCATCAGTTAGGGGGTTATTCCTGTCATAGCAGCGTTGCTGTGGCAACAGGTCCAGCACAAAAGAGAAAGACAAAAAGAGAGAGGGAGAGATTGTGTACATTTCTAACAATATTCCAATGAGCTCTTCATTCCTCAAAACAAATTATTTATCAAACATCGCTTTATTTTAGGTTTTTCGTTTGTAATTTGCATTTTTGCATATATATATTTTTCTCCAAAGGCCAAAAAATAATTCATATCCCACTCAGTGCTTGGTCAAGAAGCTAACACTTCAGGACTTACTGCACGACGCAGCTTCGGATGTCAATGGATCCGATGATTATCCGAACCTGGGTCAATCCATCTGTGGGCACTTGGATGTCAGACCCATTTGGTAGTGAAGCTGGGCAAAGGTAGGGCCACATGAAGCAGAAGTGTTCCTCTTAAGTGTGCATAATGTCCTTTAATGTCAGTGGAGTGTAGCTGGATGTGCTGAGTAGAGAGCGAGGGCACGACGCTGTGTTGTTGTTATTCTTTGGTTTTGAAATGCAATTATGCAATCCATTTGCAGATGAAAGCTGGAAGTAGCAGCGCACACTCCCTCTGCAGATTTTGATTAGCGCGCCCCAAAGCTGCTGAGATGCACAGAAATGCCTGAGTGCCTCTGCATTTATGTACTGTATAGTTGCAAAAATCTGATAGTCATTTATGTATTCATGTTTTGATGAACACATCTGCTGTTATGTATTATGAAGCTGCAATTAAGGACTTTCATCAAGTATTTTTTTTCTAATGTTTTAAAGCATCACAAAATAGTGGGAAGAAAAAGGTCCCAAGGTCTAAGTTGACTTATTGAAATAATTTGTTTTGTGTGTCCAACTTTTCAACACCAAGATATCTAGTGTTTGATAATAAAGCTACAGCTTACAAATAATTTCATTATCAAAATGATGTCTCAGTTTATCAATTTTGGTCTTTACAATGTAAGAGAATTGAGGGAAAATGTTGATGACAATTTTTGAAAAAGCACAAGTGGGTGTCTTCCAATTGCGTGCTTGTTTTGTCTGAGTAATATCCAAAACCCTATTCAGTTAACTATCAGAAAACCAGGACATTTAACGTTTTATTTGCTTGAGAAAAATGTGTAGTTTTTCAAAATTGTTGCAGACTGCTTTTCAGAAATTTGACTGTCCATTAATTGACTAACCATTATTTATTACCTTTCCGTTGTTTCCTCGTCTGGCCAACTGTCCAATATCCAGTAATGTTTAGTTTACTGTCACAAAGAAATGTGGACACGAGATATTTTTTGCTTTTAAAAAAAAGACATCAATTATTATTTGATACATTTTCTTTGGAATGACTAAATTGTTTCTTTGATCATATAGTCAATTTCCCTGGTCTAAAAACTTCAGAGCAACTGGTTTCTCTCTGTTGTTGACCAGCACCTCGGGCTGGATTGATTTGATAAAAATCAATCCAGCCCGAGCTGCAGAATGATTTTCACTCGCAGAACTTGCTCAACTGCAATTAGTCGTTTTAAAAGATGTGATTGCTCACAGTGCTGCGCGTCTTATTGCCCCGAAACTCTGATGCGAAGTCGCAGTATGACTAATGTCAGAGCACCGCAGCTTGTAATTGTGTGCTCAACAGGAGCTGATTATGGGTCATTACTTGCACAATTAGTGTGGGTTGTTGTGGGGTGTGTGTGTGTGGGCGGGGGGGGGGGGGGAGTGAAAACAGAGACAGAGGGATGGACAGAGAGGATAATTTGTATAGGACCCTCCAATATGACAGCCACCTCTCAGTTGAAGTGGCTTCACCTTCTGCCCTGCTGCTGGCCACATGTCACAGCTGTTTTCATGTCTCAAAGCAGATTATTTCTCATCTCTTTAGGGCTTTCTCCTCTCTGTGGAGAAGCGTTATCATGGCTCAGACCCCGAAAGAGCTGTAGCACTGCACACAAGGGGGGATGTCGGTGTATCCAACAACAATCCATTCTGCCTTTTCATTTCTACTGTGAACCTCTTAGCCACAAGCTGAAATATGGGATTACTACAGCAGCAGCGGCCTCACAAGCTTTCATTCTTCTATTTGCTCCTATGCTTGCACCTGTGATTTTCTCTGATGATCTCTTCCTGTATTCTCTTCTTAAGGCAGCACTGTGAAGATTATACTTTAATACTGTAAAGATTTGTGTGTGTGTGTTGCCAAGCTACGACTGGGGCTTATTTATCACTGACAACTCTTGTCCTGCTGTGCTTTATTCCGTCTTTCACAATTACACTTTTTTTCAAAATGCGAATGGAAATATTTATTTTCCACAAGGAATGATCTCCTGATGTTTTTCCAAATCGTTATGAACATCATGATATAAGGCAAAATGTGATCATAATTTTAGATTCATTTCAATATGTTTTTTGTATGTGGGTGTGCATATTGAATTAATGTTGAGGATAAAGTTAGCCAAAATTTGAATTCAAAGGGACAATAGAAAATGAAAAGAGGAAAAGGAAAATAAATGTCATATTTTTAGTAGCGAGGATAATTAAACCATACATACCTAAAAAAAAGTATTTAAAATTGAACCAACAAATTGCAATTGTGATGTTGCAACTTGTGAGTTTCAAGCAACATTTAAAAGAGAAGAGAAAATGAATGAGTAAGAGTTTTGTTATTGTTTTCCTTCTACAGTATCTATCCCATTAACATTTAGCACTTGGTCCGGTCTGAGGTATGGAGGCAGGAAACCAGAGAAAATTTGCAATTTAACAATATTAATTTCAAATTTTTGAAATGCACTTTATCATTTAATCATGACCGAATTATCCTTAGTAATAACAACATAAAAATAATAACAATAATGTATGAATCATTTTCTCTTTTAGTTTTCCCATTGAACTTAAAATGATCCTCTGTACTGTGACAGCTGCTCTCTGGCTCCTCTGCTTGTATCAGCAGGTTCCACAGTTACCCTGTGTTGTAATTGGGAACAGAATAAGAGACGGATAATTACCAAAAACTTTCCTCGGGCAGATGATGAAGAAAAACAACATTATGAATATTCATGCTGGGTGTCATTTCATACTTTAAAATCCTGCTTGAAATAACATCTGCGAGGCTCCTTCTGCTCTGTGCCGCTGATTGTTGTGTGACAGTTCCTCTCCTCCTCTCCCCCCCCTCCCGCCCCCCCCCCCCCGTGTCTGTAGGGTGCAGGTGGAGTTCTATGTGAATGAAAACACCTTCAAAGAGCGTCTCAAGCTTTTCTTCATCAAAAACCAAAGATCAAGTAAGTGGATGGTGCCGGCCATGTTCTCATTTCCCTAAATTGGCTGTTGCGTAATTGAAATACCCACAAAGGCATTCCTTATGAATCCCACAAGTTTCTTGTTTAGAAACCATAGATGTAAAGGTTCAGTCAGCAATTCTGGAGAATGCTTGTTGTCAAAATCACTTTTTGTTAAAATCAGGAAATAAATCTGTACTGTGTGTGCGCATATAATAATACACAGCCTCTGTAAACAGGCATGTTTATGGCTATGGAGGGGACCCTTTGTTTACATACCAGTTTACAGAGCCTTGGGTGTGTACCAGACTGATTTTGAGAAAAAGGGATTTTGACAACAAGCGCTCTATAGATTCGCTGACTCCACCTTTAATTACCACTTGGTCAAACCTAAGCTTTACTTACACACACATAAGAAAATATTAATACTGATGTAGTGATGTTTTGTAGTGAGTATCGGTTTGGAAAATGATAACCCTCACTTGCCTTTTAGGTCTTAGGATTCGTGTGTTCAACTTCTCCCTGAAGCTGCTCACCTGTCTGCTGTACATTATCCGAGTGGCGACAGACAACCCAGGTCATGGCGCAGGACAGCAAAATGCTCCCAGTGGCAACAGCAAATGGTTTGTACTTATGGAGAGAAAAGTTTTAAAGTCAAGCAAAGATTCTCATCTTTATCTCTTCACACAAAGAACAAAACAACTGAGGAACTAAATGACAGAACAAATGATAGATTACACAGCCATCAAGCAACCAAACCACTTTAAATAAACATATTTTTGCTACAAAAGGAATTTCGCCCTCATCTGTGGTTTACATAAGAAGAATGATATACAGATTTTAATTTCACACATTGAAGCATGAAGATTTGAAAGACACTGCCTCAAATAACCTCACTGCATACATTCATTAACTTTAAAATTCTGTATGATTTTGTTATATTATATCCCGTCTGTATTTTTGCAGCATCGACTGCCAGTGGAACGGCTCCGTGCAGGACAGAGAAATAAACTGGTGAGCTGAGCAGCAGAAGGGGTGATTTCCGTTAATGGGGCAAATTGGTAGAGAAATGACTATAACGTCTCCAGTAAGAGCAATATTCTGTGTGTGCTCTTTCAGCTCTTTGTTTGCCAACTGATTTCATTTCCTGCAAGCACAATTATTACTCACCCTGGCGTGAGATCAACAGGGCTTTAATCATGAGGTCAATGCTAGGGATTGGACAAATTGTCATATCTATTATCTATTATTTTATTAATATCCATCTGAAGGTATAAAAGCTGACAGACTATAATGTTTCCACACTGTGCTGCAGTGATGGTTGTACTTCACAAAGGATATCTGGGGCTCATAGCCAGAGTGACCATTGGCTTCTTAGTCACCTTAAGGCTCTCCAACATCCATTGCTCAGTTTATTTAACCATCTTCGAGGGCACTGAGTTTTTGGGAACTTTGAATGCAGCAGATTATGTGCCTCAATATCATCTTGTCTCTTCGCTCTGCATGGCTTGTTTTTCTTTTTGCTATGATATGCATCGTCAGCTGAAACAACCTTTTAATGAGCATATCCATTCCATTGAAGGTGCTACTAGGCAACTGAGTCATAGCAAAAGGGTTTCAATACTAACGTAAAAGAGATTTAGTATCATTTTAAAAACATTTCTAAAATCCTGTTTTAGCTCGTCATCATGTTATATTAAGGGTCGAGTGATGCAGTGGGGAAATACATTTTTTTATTTTCTTAACATAACTTATATGTTACATAACAAAATGTGGTCTGAGTGAATACTATCTGGATGCACTGTATATCTCACTTGTGGTATAAAAGTGGACGATAATACATTTCCTCTATGATTTAGAGTATGTATTGTTAATTCTTGATAAAGGACTTGCTGTTGTATGCTCCGTTTGACAGGGGGTTGATCTTCTGGGTGGATAGGAAGGTTGCTGTCTGGGCCATTCAAGTGAGTCACAATGGAATATACAGTATGCAGAGAAATAAATAAAACATTGGAATAAGCACAATCTTTAAAATGTAAAGTGTATGATTTGAAGTGATCAAATATTTGACCACCCAAACCGGACCAAAGATGAGTGACCATCCAAATGAATATGACACCAAACGTCTGAATATATACTTATTTGTTTACGTAGGTGATTGTGGCCATCATTAGTTTCCTGGAGACAATGCTACTGATGTATCTGAGTTACAAGGTAACACACGCACATGCACACACATGCACACACACGCACACACACACACACACACACACACACACACACACACACACACACACACACACACACACACACACACACACACACACACAGACTTCAAGCACATAGCATGGATACAGAATATACTAACAGGCTGCAAGATTGACAATTCATAAGTGGTGTAATTATCTCAAGTCAATTGTCATGGCTACATTAAGGACAGCCGGTAATTACAGGATCTTGTGTTGAGGTGAAAGCTAAGTGTTCGTGAAAAGTGACAGACTACAATTAAGACATGTATCACCGTCTATTGTGTGTGCCTAGGTAAAACTGTTAAAACGTCTCTGTATGGTTTTTCATTTCAGGGGAACATTTGGGAGCATATTTTCCAGGTGTCCTTTCTTCTGGAGATGATCAACACCGTTCCGTTCATTATTACGGTGACAGCAGCACTGAAATACTCACAATTGCCCACTTGGGAACCACACACTTTAAACTCAGTGAAATATTTACTTTGTTTAAAACTATTGGATAGATTGACTTTACATTTGGTATCATTTGGTTTGTCCAACTTGAGTGTATGACTAAAATATACAAAACTACAGACATTCCCATCAATCTTATCTGCACTGGCTGTGCTAATTAGCTAAAAACATCAACAAAAGCCTGCTAGCATGCTAACTTTTGATGGTTAAAAGTGGACATTTTACCTGCTAGCTGCTGCTCATCAGCATGTTAGCATTGTTCTTGACAATGAAACATTACACATTCTGACATTTGAATGTAGCTTAAGGCCCTCACAGAGTTGCTAGTTTAGCTCTGGACTTGTTTTTCTTTTTGCACAATGTTAGTCTTCGCTAAATAAAAATCAATGAAAGACACATTTACTTAAATTGTCTAAACAAATTGAGCTGTACAGGTGAAAGGCTAGAACTTGCAGACCCTTCACAACAGTCATTTTAGGTATTAAAATGTTAGCCAATAGGGGCATTGTTGGTATATTTCACTGAGGGAGCTTTTAAGCCACAAGGAATGCAGTACTTCCAGATGTTGTGCGTTTTTTGTGTGTGATGCAAATGAAAAAAACATTGTGTAAAACGGTGAAATGTTTATCACTTCCTCCCTCAGATCTTCTGGCCCTCGATAAGAAACATCTTCATTCCTGTGTTTCTAAACTGCTGGCTGGCCAAGTGTGCTTTGGAGAACATGATCGTGAGTCAACAGCGTTAGCTTCACCTAACAACTTTTTTTTAATCAAACATTTTAATGGCCTTGTTAAGGTTAAGAGTGAGTCACACTATGCTGATTCAGATGGCAGCTAGTCCATCACAACTGTGGCTTTTCACTGCACTGATTCACAGTGGCCTTAATGCTCACAGTCGGCTGCTATTGACAATAACACCTCCGTCTCCTGCTTTGGCTCTGCTCTGATTGTGTGCACCCTGAATGGCCTCCACGGGGGGATTATGTTCCATTGTCCCTGCAGTTTTTTCATGATCTGTATTTCATGCTGTTCAGCTGTTTTGCTGCAGCGGGAGGCATCCAAGAGTAGAATCCATAATGCAGTCTCAATTTCAGTCAATGGTTAAACTTATGATGCAAGTGATTCTTGGTAGAACTGGCATCAATCACAGAGAAGAAAACAAATACATTGGCTGGATGCAAGTTGATATCTTCATTTCATGTGAGTAACGTTGAGTTTTTAGCTTCTAATGTTAAAGGTCACATATTATGCTAAATGCACTTTTTAAATGTGTTCTAACATATCCATGGGTCCACGGTGTGCCTAGAGACTGCCAAAATATTTAAAAAAATAACAATCTCTCCTTTTCTCACTCTCCCCCTTTCTGAAACCCCCACCCCTCCCCCCCAATATACTCCAGTCAGAATTCTCCTCGTTTCTGACCTCACAAACTGGAAAGCCAGAAGCTTCCACTGTGCAGCCCACACCCCTATTTCTTATTGGTCCACGGCCCTGACAGACAGAGGGCGAGGCGTATCTGGCTTTGCTTCCGGACAGGGGGCGGGGGGAACTCAAAGATTGTATATTTACGAGGGGAGCTGCAGCTCTTTTTAAAAAAGGCCATTGTGAGATTAGCTGAACATCAGCATAGTACAATAAATTATCTGAAAGTTTTTTTCAGCAAACAATTAAAGAAAAACGTATTAGGGACCACTAAGACCATATAATATGGTGTATAATAGAACCGAAAAGTGTATAATATGGGAGCTTTAAACTATGCTGTATTTTCTTTGGTGTAGAATGATGTCCACAGAGCAATCCAGAGGACCAACTCAGCCATGTTCAACCAGGTCCTCATTCTCATCTGCACCCTGCTCTGCCTGGTCTTCACTGGGTAAGGCTGCTTCTTAAAAAAAAAAAAAAATCTCTCTCACTGTTATGGATTTAATGAGATTGAATAGCCAAGTATACCTTTATTTGATTATGGTGGTTGTATTGTATTACATTATTAATCTATATGTATCAATATGAAATGTTAACGGTTATTTTAAGCTTCGAAGGTTGCAGGTTGCTTTTGTATTATATTGCATATATTACATAGGACATTACATAGCAGCAGTCATAGAGGCTGGAATGTTTGTTCATATCTAACATGTCCTACACAGTACATGTGGAATCCAGCACCTGGAGCGTGCCGGCAAAAACCTCTCCCTCTTCAATTCCTTCTACTTTTGCATCGTCACTTTCTCCACGGTGGGCTTTGGAGACGTCACACCGCGCATATGGCCCTCCCAGCTGCTGGTGGTCATCATGATCTGTGTGGCGCTGGTGGTGCTGCCTCTGCAGGTATGGAGATGCTGCAAAACCTCTGACTGCTACTGTGTACGTGTTTTTAAAGTTTTTATTTATTGATTTATTGCTGTGATTGGTACAGTTGGTGCTGAATTGTTTGTTCATTACATTACATATCATGCTTTTATCCAAAGCGAATTCCAATAAGTGCATTCAACTGTAACTGTAAGTGCTACATGTAGCATTACAAGTGCTATTTTTATTTTATTTTTTTAATGTTCAAATGTTGATGTTGTTATGTTCATATGTTGATGTTTTTTAAATTTATTATTATTATTATTATTATTATTATTATTATTATTATTATTATTATTATTATTATTATTATTATTATTATTATTATTATTATTATTATTATTATTATTATTATTATTATTATTATATATTTTTTTATTAACTTTCAGGGTGTTTATCTATGTGTGCAGCCCTTGAGTTCAAACAAATTTCCCTAAGGAGACAATAAAAGTATATCATATATCATATCGTTTCACGGTGCCTTTTGTGTGTCAGTTCGAGGAGCTGATCTACCTGTGGATGGAAAGACAGAAGTCCGGTGGGAATTACAGCCGCCACCGAGCGCAGACGGAGAAACACGTCGTGCTGTGTGTCAGCGCGCTAAAGATAGACCTGCTCATGGATTTCCTCAATGAATTCTACGCCCATTCCAGACTGCAGGTGCCATAGAGAACGCAAAATAAACGCATGCATTTTTTATACTCTTATGTACACATACAGTATAGGATGTGATAGTAGGCTGCATGGTTATGGTTATATCTACATGGTTCTTCATGCATTCTTTTTGCGTTTTTTTGTGTGATCTTTTAGGATTACTATGTGGTGATCCTGTGCCCAAGTGAAATGGACCTCCAAGTGCGGAGAGTGCTTCAGATCCCTCTGTGGTCACAAAGGGTCATCTATCTCCAAGGATCTGTTCTCAAAGACCAGGATCTGCTCAGAGCCAAGTAAGTGACATATCCTATTGCAGACAGATATAAACAATAAAAACCTACCAACATTGGTGATCCTACTGACTTATATAAGCAAAACTGGCAGGTCATTGGTTATGCTTATCTACTTAAATACACGTATATATCCCAATGATTATTTTATTCATTCACACCAAATTTTGTATAGACATTATTGGTCCTCCAAACTGAAAAAGGTTTTATAGAAATGTTTATGATCCAAATTTGGTCTATCCATACACATTTACAGATATCAAAACATTATCATAGAGGTAAAATAACACAATGGCCAAATCAGAAATACATTTAGAAACTTAACAAAATAATTTATGAATATAACAATGGATGATAATGACTTTAGTTATCCCCAGGCTTTTAACCTGGCCACATCAGAAGTTTGCAATTTGCAGTTTTGAGTAAAATGTCTCGACATTTACCAGATGGATTGCCATTTAATTCAGTGCAGAGAGTTCATGCTGTGCCTGGCCTCCAAGAGTCGCTAGCTGGGCTTGTTTCAAAAGTGTTGGCTTGCTATGTTGTGTGAATGAGAAAGACTTTTTCTTTACCACACAAATCAGGCTGTTCTGAGAAAGTACACAGATTTGTCTAATTGCTCTAATTAATGTTAAAACAAATGATCTAAATTTAACATCTCAATTACAAATCGGTCTTGCTAAAGGATTTTAGATCTTAGTTATTGGAAATCAAACAGTGTCTGCGTTGCATATTAATTTGATTGTTAATCTGACTTTGCAACATGCATCTTCTCCACAAGCTTTACATCTTTCTCAGAGGAAGTTGTCTATGGTGGATTATGCTAACAGGTTATATTTAGAATTTTAGGCAAGTACTGTATATATTTTCCTCAATCCATGATTTGATATTGTCCATCCACTCCTTACTGTCAGAACAAGGTATTCTCTCATTCTTCTCCAAGCAAATAGGCTTGTCAGGGCTGTATTGTTGTCTCGCACTCAGACAACAGTGTAATTATTCAATCAAGCTGTACCCACACTTCTTTTTGCGACTCAGTTCTTAAATAGAACAATTTCTCTCAGGAAAGCAAACATGATCCGTCTCAAATTCATCTGACAATTTTAAGTCATGAAAAGGTTATGACAGAGATTACGTGGAACCTTTTAAAAGTGCTGAAACCTTGCACCTAGCTTTTGGGGTAAATCCAAACAGTTTTACTCATACAGTTCAGTTTACTGGCCATAGATAGTGATTGCTTTATCTTTTGTTTATTTTCACCCCAGTTTTATACAAGATACATATTATATCAACAAAAATACCATGTCAAAAATACCTAACATTCAGTTGAACCATATGGTGTATATGTAGAAAACTTCACTGAAGTATTACTTTGATGAAATCAGTCATATAACCTTGCCGTATATACATTTGGCAGAGATTTGATGGAGCAATTAGAAGTACAGGACTGGACGTGCGTGGTGCTTACATCCTGCATCTGGCACCATTTCAAATCCTCCCACGCTTATTTTGCATCATGCACTCTCCTGGCTGAGTGAATCATATGCAAAATAAGCTCCACACTCAAAGTGCATATACAGTACAGTGCAGAGCATCCGAGGTTGAGCTTTTGTGTTTGTCTGTATGCAAGCAATGTCCAATTAAATATTGAATCAAATGCATAATGCTGTTATCCCTATTGTCTGGTCAGAATTCATGACCCTTGATTGGCTGGCTCTTTCGTGACAGGGTTTGAGGTATTTTCAGCTTGTTTTGTTATTGTAATTTGCCTTTGTTTTTTAATGTATTTTTCTCTATGTTTTGTTATTGACTGCAGAATGGATGATGCAGAAGCTTGTTTTATTCTAAGCAGTCGTAACGAGGTGGATCGCATGGCAGCGGTAAGAAGAAAACCTGTCAATGAACTCTCAGCCAAAACTCTTATCAATTATGATATTTGAGTCAGGAATACTTTAGTCAAAATAGAAGTTTATTTCAATTAGCAGAATACTTTGCAGTAATTATGTGTGGCGGTATGGTTCTGATCTGGGATCTCCACACCCTCCACGCGCATACGTGGAAGCCTTTAAGGCGAAGAGAGCCATCCCTCTGCCCTCCATGAGCAACATGGAATTCCGAAAGGTGTGGAGAGCTGCAGCAAGGACCCCCTAGGGTTCAGAACAGAACAAGCGTCAATGACAACAGAAATTACATTGATAGACAAATACAGTAAACAAGGAGGTGGTGGGGTGGAGGTGGGTTGCAAGAGCTTGCAGAGGAAGCAGCACCAGTAGGCAGGCTAGAGCATCTTAAATAAGGCGCCACTTTGAGGCCAATGGGATGCTGGGAGCGGAAGCTGGCTGTCAGCTGACGTGCATAGTTTGACAGCCGTCTTGACTCTGAATCCTGCCTGAACTAACGCTACACGTCCATGTTATTCATTTGTATACCTAAACCTTGAGTCATTATTGCTTTCAATCATGAAGGCAACTACTAAATAAATATAGGAGATTAATTCGAAATTTGCAAGAGTGAAAATGCATTCTCTTTGACCCTCCCCTCAGGACCACCAGACCATCCTAAGAGCCTGGGCAGTGAAGGACTTTGCTCCAAATTGTCCACTCTATGTGCAGATACTCAAACCGGAAAACAAGTTCCATGTCAAGTTTGCAGGTAAGAGTTTTATAAACTATCAGGGGAACGCTAATTAGCTTTCTGTCTGCGGAAAAACGTAGAAAGTTGTAACCGCCCTTATGTCTGTCAATTAAAGCAACTTTATTCATTCATTTTATAGTAATGATGGATCACATGACCATGTATGTGAAATGGGTCACTTGTTGTAATTAACCCACAGAGATTTATCACCAACCCCTTCATTTCCTCAGGTTCATATTATCCAAAATGTTAAACTATTCCTGAGGTTCTCCTTGTGTACAATAGGATAATATCTCTACCATTGTGTCCTTGAGCAAGACACTTACTGTTTAACTGTACTATGGCTGACCCTGCACTCTGACCCCCTCTGAAGTGTGGTCAATTGAGAGGGGATATGTGAAAAGACTTATTTTAATGTGGCGTGTGTAAATTGACTATTATTATTGACAGCTCATTTTGCTCCTTTCCAGATCATGTCGTGTGTGAGGAGGAGTTCAAGTACGCCATGTTGGCTCTCAACTGTGTGTGTCCCGCCACCTCCACTTTGGTCACACTCCTTGTACACACCTCCCGCGGACGGTGGGTCATTGCCTCTGGCTTTTGGATTAATCCTAAGCGTGATTGCATAAAAGTTCAAATGTTTTCTCATGTCTGTATATAGCTTCTATGGAAGTGGTACAAACTGGGGTGAATAAGCCCAGGCATAGACAACAGTCTCAGGGAAACGGCAGGAAGTAAATAGACCTCAATAAACCATAAAAGAGAGGGAAGAGGTTTCTAAATGAACTTTTTTTGAGTATGTTTAGTCTGTAAAACAGTGTGAAAAGCTCTCTGGGAGGAAATTATTTTTCACACCATGCAAACAGAGCGCTGAGGGTAACCGCATTATAGTGGATTCAATGGGCGATTGCTACTCTCTGTGTTAGTGTCTGACAACTCTTTAGAAAGTGCAGCTTTGTGTATTTCTATTAGACAAAGGCATACGGGCATTGAGATTGCACACAGTAAGCCACAAAAGGTGTACATGAACATGAATGTGCATTGTAGTTGTCTGACTGTGTGATGTTTTATACAGTATAATGGTGTGGTTACTTTGTATGTTTGGGTGGGTGCACAAGAGGACATTTACAGCCATGCAGCTTTTGAGGGAAGTTGAGTAGGGGACAAGTGTAAGAATGGACCAGGAGATATGTGTATCTATAATAATGAGGATATTATTTTTGTCATTTATAGTTATTTACGGTGTGCAAGCTAGAGCGTGAAATACAGGTTTTACAGGTAATATTATGTAATATTAATCAGTTCTTAGAATCAATTATGTAAACTGCTGCCTTGAGGTTGTTCAGAGCATCTTCCGTAGGCCGTTAAACTCCAGCAAAGTGCTTATGCAATTACTGATATTGCCAGTAGTCATTAAAAACGGCATATAAGAGCCCGGGCCAACTTACTGACAGATGGATCAAGCTGTCTAGTTTTCCATTGAGACCCCATGAAACCCAGTTCGAGGGCTGAAAATGAAATCTCAAAAGCGGCATATCCGCCTATGTGATAAATTTCTAACACTTTAAACTCTCTGTGGTTAACTGATCTGTATTTCTTGTTGATTGAATGCAGGGAAGGCCAACAGTCCCCAGAGCAGTGGCAGAGGATGTACGGCTGTTGCTCCGGCAACGAGGTCTACCACATCCGACTGTGTGACAGCAAGTTCTTCGGAGAGCATCAAGGCAAAAGCTTCACCTACGCCTCCTTCCACGCTCACAAGAAGTGAGTTGACATGTCATCTCCTACAGATGCTGACCAGTTGGAAAAATACGAAAAACATATACAGGGGTTGTTTTTGTTCATGTCTGTCTGACCTACTATTACCTCGTATAATCAAGTACAGCAGCAGTGCACTAGATTTATTTTTTATTTTTGCTGAGGGTTAGAGGAAAAGTTCACCACTCTCATATATTTGTCCATTTTGTGTGAGGCATCAGACACCGATCAGTTAGCTAATAACATCATAAAGGTGTATTTTACCAAAATGGTGAAAAGTATGAATTTTATGACTTGAAATGTAACGACTGTAAGATTGAGCTGTCAGGTATTGAAATGCTTATTGAACATGTTACGTGCAGGTATGGCGTGTGCCTGATCGGCATCAAAAGGGAAGACAACAAGAGCATTCTGCTGAACCCAGGCCCACGCCACATTATGTCTGCCACAGACACCTGCTACTACATCAACATCACAAAGGAGGAGAACTCCGCCTTCATCTTCAACCAGGAGGAGAAGAAGGGCCCCACTCCCGGGGGAATCTTTGACGGCCCCTTGCAGCTGCCTGTGCACAGCATCATAGCTAGCATGGGTGAGAGAGGATGCACAGTGTTATGAACTACTCTTGTTGATACAAAAAGATATATATGAAAAAGATAGTTCAGTTAAGTTTAGTTCAGACGATTATTTATCCCAAAGGGCAATTCAGTTTTAGCAGTCTACCAAGACCAATCTTTTACGAACAACAGAAATATCTCTATGCCAGAGAAAATAGATTTAAAAAAACAATCAGTATTGACAGATGCTCACTTGCACTACACAGTTTAAATAATAAATAATTCAACAGGCAAACAATTGCACATTTCATTTCATTTTGACTACATTCAGAAAATGTATCAACAATAAATCAAATAAATTAATTATGGATAGGCTGCTGATGTAAAAGTCTATCTTTCTCAAGTGTAAACCACTATGTGATTAAACACAAAAACACTGTCTAGGTTCAACAGCATGATAGCTAAGGAATGAAAGATTTCGAAAAACGGCTAGTTTGCCTGAGGGCGCTATAAAGTGGCGGCCTGACGGCATTAAAGTGAGCTCAGAGGTCTGAATGTAATCTTGTTGTGAAACTATTGATGGGTTTAGATTTACAGTGGAGACACTGGCTCCTTGTGTGTGATTTAATTTCCAGGCACCGTTGCCATGGATCTTCAGAATACCAGTCCACCTGACCCCACAGGCAGTAAACTGGTCCCACCCACAGTTAATGGATCAGGGGTCCGCCGTCCCAGCATCGCTCCGGTTCAGGAGATCGCCGACTCCTCCTCCATTCTGCCATGTGACCTCCTCAGCGACCAATCAGAAGATGACTCCGTCTTCATAGATGAGAAAGGCCACCCATCTACAGAGTAAGCTTTTCTGTTTCTTTGTGTGAACATGATTACAAATGTAGTTTATTAAGATTGACTTTGAACAAAAAATGTTGTTCTAACTAATGCTGCGTTCATGTGCTCCTCCGATGGTTCGCCTTTCTGTATTATGAAGTCATCATTGCAACATCATTGTGTTGATCTGCTTTATATGTGCAAACATGATGGGCACAACAAAGAAGATGTCTTGTATTTTATTGCTTAGAGCGTTTAATCCACACATCAATCGCTGTTTCCATTTGATTTTCCGTATTATTTGCAAAACCACTACATTATTGATTTACCTGACTTGTTACCAGGGTATATTATATACAATATATTAATTCATAAAGCGATTCTTATCATCAACCACACATTGATTTACCATCTGCCATGTTCCTGCGTGTATGACCTTGAAGTCGGCTAGATGTGTACCTAAAGGTTTGCTGACTTTCTGAGTCCTGATTCCGAACTGCAACCCTCCCAAAACATCCAACCAAAACAAAAAATCTTTTGCACCTATCAGCGTTCTGTGAATAGTTTACCCAGCATGCAATTGGTTTATTTCTAAGGAAGTTTTATTGAATTTGTGAATTATGCATATATTTAAAATCACCTCTAACTGTTCTCTTCATTTCCAAATGACACAGGAAACACTTTTATAAAACAAGCAATTACAAGAAGAAAGCCGGAATTCACCGTACAGTAATTACCGTATTTTCACATGAAATGTGTCTTTTATGCTTTTTGGATTTGTTGGCAGGTACGTGAAAGGTTATCCCCTCAACTCTCCGTACATTGGGAGCTCGCCCACCTTGTGCCATCTCTTGGCTGAAAAAGCCCCGTTTTGCTGCCTACGACTGGACAAGGTGGGCAGTCGCTGTTCCTCCAACTTACTCACCAAATGACTTACCGCCTCAAAGCAAACCATAAAATACCTGTCTGTTTTATTTATTTATTTATTTATTTTTCTGTCTTTGCAGGGTTGTAGGCACAACTGTTTTGAGGATGCCAAGGCTTATGGTTTTAAAAACAAGCTCATCATTGTGTCCGCTGAGACGGCGGGGAACGGCCTTTATAACTTCATTGTGCCTCTCAGAGCCTATTACAGACCCAGGAAAGAACTCAACCCCATTGTCTTGCTGCTGGATAATCCGTGAGTTCACTTTACGACACACACACACACACACACACACACACACACACACACACACACACACACACACACACACACACACACACACACACACACACACACACACACACTGTCTTTCACAATTTCATGCTGGGAAACATTTTCTTTAGCCTAGCCTAGCTCTTAGTTGTTGGGTGACGTTAGGTTACTGCTCAAAGCGATGGTGTGTTTTGAGCGACAACGAATAAAATGATATAAAAAACACTGTACTCTGCAGCACCAGAAAGTAACCATAGCAACTTACTTTGCCATTAACCTTGAATGATATATATTGTTACAAGGGGAGAAAAAAAGATGAAGAAAAGATTTCTCTAAAGGCTTTTATTGACAACCCTGATGGGTCCCTTTTAAACCCCCACATGCGATCCACAATAACCCCCCCCCACCCCTCACCCTCATGCATTGCTCTCTCACTTTGCCTTGCTATCGCTCTTGCACACGCACACACATACAAACACCCACACACTCGGATACGCAATTCAAGCACTTACGACAGCCTTGGGTCTGTAGTCAGCAGGACTGTGGCAGATGCATAAAGTAATGTTCTGTCAGGGGAGATGGTGCTGGAGGACAGGCAGTAATAAAGTGACTAAATCTCAGCACCAAACTGATACAGTATGTCCCTTAGCCTACAGACACACAAAGCATCAACCGTAACATTATAATCACATTGACTGTACATTGCAAGTGACGTGTGTTTTAGTGCAACAATTAAAAAAGCCTGTGCACCAAATAGCAGAAGAAAGAAAAGAAAATGTCAGACAACTACAGCTTATCCTTCTCAATATAAATTATATAACTCATACTGAGAAAGCCTGTACAAGTGAGTGGCTAACTTAAATGATTCTTGTGTGAATAGCCAACACGATTTGTGCATTGTCCATTTAAACAAAAAAAAAGTTCTCCATCATGTATGTTTCCCGTAGGCCAGATACTCACTTTTTGGAGGCCATCTGCTGTTTCCCTATGGTCTACTACATGTCTGGGAGCATTGACAAGTAAGCGTTTTAACCTTTGTATGCTGTTCATTATACTTTATAATATATTTTATTTATTTTCACATTGAACTTTATTGAGGAGTAGTTTGCACTATATTTAGACTTAATTGGATGTGGAGTAAGTTCCTCTAAATTGGTGTCTGCTGAAGAGTTCTGATCATTGTTCTTGTGTGTGTGTGTGTGTGTGTGTGTGTGTGTGTGTGTGTGTGTGTGTGTGTGTGTGTGTGTGTGTGTGTGTGTGTGTGTGTGTGTGTGTGTGTGTGTGTGTGTGTGTGTGTGTGTGTGTGTGTGTGTGTGTGTGTGTGTGTGTGTGTGTGTGTTTCAGTCTGGACAGCCTGCTGCAGTGTGGCATTATTTACGCCGATAATTTGGTTGTGGTGGATAAAGAGAGTACAATGAGTGCCGAGGAGGACTACATGGCCGATGCCAAAACTATTGTCAATGTACAGACGATGTTCAGGTACTAAATCAGATTGTGTCACAATGTTTATCACTATATTAATAATTCACAACGTGGTCTCTCATATGTATAACATCAGTGTATCATGAAATACTTTGTGTGTATCTGAGCCTGCACTGGAAACCATGTTGGACAAAAACTTTCAATTCATTTTCAAAGTTTGGTAATAAAGTGTGATATTTAAGTCTCATCTTCTGACCCTTTACTTTTATGTAACACCCTTCCCTCTCATTGCAGGTTGTTTCCCAGCCTCAGTATCATCACAGAGCTTACTCATCCATCCAACATGAGATTCATGCAGTTCAGAGCAAAGGACTGCTATTCACTGGCCCTCTCCAAGCTGGAGAAGGTAAGACGTAACGATAGGCCTTACAGTGTATTGTACAGTATGAACTATGTCCATTAGTTGTAAAGAGAACATGTAAAAGATAGTATTTTTTTTATTATCATTGGCAAACCTTCACACGGTTGTTGTGTTTGCCATTATGTCGGACATTCAAAAGTGAAAGACCATTAAATGTTGTTGTCCCTGACTCTCCCCCACAGAAAGAGCGCGATAAGGGCTCCAACTTGGCCTTCATGTTTCGCCTACCCTTCGCTGCGGGCAGAGTGTTCAGTATCAGCATGCTGGATACCCTGCTGTATCAGGTTGGTGCACAAACACCTACAGTACACAGCTAATCGCCTCAGATGACTCTTTGAAATACCAGGTGAAATACTATGAATTTGTCTCACAGTCGCGGCTGAAGAAAACAGAGCAGCGTTACCATCGTAGAGCTAAAGTGCCCTCTTGTGTTCAGTCATTGACAGACAATTCACTTCATTTTCTGTTTGTCCACTGTTTAAGTTCCACTTTACACATGTGCTTTTACTGTTTTATCGAACTGTTTGTGGTATTTTATGTGAGACTTGGGTTGCTTTTATGTTGTTTGAGTGCAAACTGAAGGCAATTTTCTGTCACCATTAGGTAAACAATAACTTTTTTGAATTGAATTGAATTCTGTTTTGTCTGTTTTAGCTGTAAGAAGCAAATGTTATACTATTGTTGTTCTGTGGTTCCATGTCAGTCTTTTGTGAAGGACTACATGATCCTCATTGCGAGGCTGCTGCTGGGGCTGGACACCACTCCAGGATCAGGATACCTCTGTGCTGTGAGTAAAGATAGAAGAAAATACTCTTTAAGACACAGCACCCACCCACTCCACTTTATCTGCATTATCGTGTATTGTGCATTGATATATCTTGTTCTAGATGAAAGTGTCCGAGGAAGACCTGTGGATTGGTACTTATGGCAGGCTGTTCCAGAAACTCTGCTCCTCTAGTGCCGAAATTCCCATCGGGATCTATCGAACGGAATCCCACATTTTCTCCACCTCTGAGGTGAGACGCTATAACAATTCCTGTGGCGGATCACCACCAAAGTCGCTCGGCTCTGGCTGTAATATATATATATTTTTTTTTATCAAATATTGACCAAATATTAAAGTCTGGACCAAAGTGGTGGACTGAGGCAGAACCATGCCGTTACCATGGCAGAACAACATTTTTATTTGACTCATCTGAGAATAATTTCTTCAGTTTTTCTGAACGTTCATTATGGCCGTAAAGTTAAAGATGCTACAAGGAACTTTTAAATATTTCTGAAACCGTTTCCTCTGATGATCATAAATTACATGTAACAGCAAACGAGACCATCAGTGCAAAGAATGCTATTTTTATATATATTTTGTTAATGCCTTTATCATGGGTACGCTCACCCAGGTACAGGTTACTACAGCTGGCGTAGTAAAAATACTACCGCTTTTGTCCAAAGGGGGTGCAAGAATTAAAACAAACTTAAAATTCCTCGGAGCACCTTTAAACATCCCGTCTCCCCTCCCCCCAGTCACAGGTGTCGGTCAGTGTCGACGACTGCGATGACACCAAGGAGAGGGGTCCCGACGAGTCACGTAGCAACGACCAATCGGATCACCCGCTGCTGAGGAAGAAGAGCATGCAGTGGGCGCGCCGGCTGAGTAAGAAGAGCGTGAGGTGGCAGGGCGTGAACCGAGACTCCAGCAGGGACCACGCAGCACAGCGCATCGCCCAGCAACGCCTCAACCTCTACCGCCGCTCAGAGAGGGAAGAGCTGTCCGAGCTGGTCCGAAACCGCATGAGGCATCTGGGCCTTCCCACCTCTGGATATGGTGAGGATCGATGGGTACATCTTTAAAGCTATAGTGCGTCATTTCTGTAGCCCCCACGAGGAATGCTGAGTAATTACAACAACCCTGTCGTAGGAGGTAAGCCTTGGTGATTTTATACATTCTGCTGTTTGTCCAGGAAATGCTGCAATTCTGAGAAAAACTGAGAAAGTTTTGTGGAGCTGATTGGCTTTTCGTCAACTTTGCGTCAACTTGTTTGGCTTGAATGTAACCAACATGCATACTGTATATGAAAAAAGTTACGCACTACAGCTTTAACTGAGAAAGCCACCTGTCCAGAGAATTTCTCCACCAAACTTGAATGTCTTCTTTTCATTAGCGGTTTGTCTGTTTCTTGTTTGTAGAAGACCTAACTAATCTGACAGCCAGTGATGTCATGAACAGAGTTAACCTGGGATACTTACAAGGTGAGCATTAAGTTTATGATCCAATGGCAGGTGGAAATCAGATCCCAACTCCATCATACAGACGTGACTGTTATCCAGGATGCTGATTGAAGTGATGTGTCTGTTTCAGATGAGCAGAATGATCACCAAAACACCCTCTCCTATGTCCTAATCAACCCTCCTCCTGACACCAGGCTGGAGCTCAATGACGTTGTGTAAGCATTATTACTTTAAGTTACTCCTATTATAGTTTTTTGTATTGTTTATAAGTTGTTTATTATCATTTTCCATCACTCAAACCTGTTTAGCAATATGTAGAGTAGACATGTAAAATCTTTCCAATGATACCCATGCTTATCTCAGTTATGTATCTGTCTCTCTCTGTCTCTGTCTGTCTGTCTGTATCTCTATGTCTCTCTATGTCTCTCTCTCTCTCTCTGTCTCTCTCTCTCTCTCTCAGTTACCTGATTCGTTCAGATCCCCTGGCTCACGTGCCAGAGGACCCTCCTGTCCACAGCAGCAGCCTGAAAGAGAGACACGAGTCCAGCATAGACACCAGAGATGACACCCAGCTCTGATACCATCTCTGACCTTCACCGGTACACTCCTTCCTAATAGCCCCCTTCAGCATTCATGGGGGTCCAGTCTGAAAGAGTAGCACAATCTGTGCTCCGATGCTCCAGCACTGCAGTCTACAACTGTATAATATGAGTGCCTCTACTGTTTGTCAGACATGTTGACGTTGGCAATGACAATTTCCTTCTTACGGCACAGACTCTCTATGTAAGAATAGTGTATTCATTTATGTGATAGTTCGCTGATGAGCAGTCCTGGATGATCTTATCAACAAATTAATACAGCTACCGGAACATATTTTAATCAAATGCATCACACACTACTGTGTCCCTCTTTGTTAAGAGTTAATCTGAGTAACGAAATACAAGTTTAAGGATCACAGAACCAACCTTAACATTTTTATTGTCGTAGAAACTGTGGGAATGTCCAAATTAATTGTATATTTTCTCCTAATTTTGGTTCCCTCAGGAAAAGTGCAAGTTGGACATCAAAGTAAGAGATTTGATAACAGAGATTGGTGGCCCAGGATCTTTCCTAACTTTTACAAAGTCTGAATTTCCCTGGGTCCTGCACTTATCAATCACATAAAATCAAACACACATTCAACACTTTGTGACTTAAAAAAAATATGTGCAAGCTTATTTTTGTAGTTGAACAATAGAAGTAGTTATACATTGGCATAGAGGTTTTAATAACTAAGTAATGTACAAACAATGATGCTAACTTAGATGTTTGCAGCAGTAAATTCCTTAGTTTAGACTGCTTAGTTCAACCCTTTGAACAGCCCATGTCGTATATTCAGTATTGTGCCATAAAAGATTTATTTAATTTGAACTATATTAGTATTAAGATAAAAACAGATTTTACTTTCAGCAGCTGCTCAGTGAAATATTTGGCGTATCCATTTACATGTGTTGCTCGTTGGGCAAGGTATGTATTTTTAAATGTACAAAATAATTTATGACTTTGAATTCTTACATATTTAAATGTTAAAAATATTTGTACTTGACAATGTTTTTATTTTATTTTGCACATTAAAGTGCTATATTACGAAATTAGCATATTGAAACTGTTTTGAGTCTCCTAACTATTGCTTCACATCTTTGACGAATGTTGATTCAAAGGAATAGCTCAACATAGGGACTACACACAAAAATGCAAACAGACCACTAGAACTTTAATAAGGTGACACATCAGAAAATGTACCTAGTTGCCTTTTATTATATATCTTCAAAATAAATAAACATACATACAATGAAATAAGACTCATAGCATCTCTGAAAGCCTGTAACAGAATAAACCTCAAAATAGTGCCTGCTTTTTAGTAAACATAACTTGTACATAATGTACAAAAAATACTACTCAAAAATGTACAAAATGCAGCAAACAAATATCAAGTATTGTGTAGTCCCCTCTCATTATACCAGATGCTGCCAGTCAGTTATTACAGGGTAATAATTACTAGTGTTGAGCGCCAGAAGCTACATTAAAAACGTACATCTCACTAGAAATCCAGTGAGCGGTTAATGAGCAGCAAACAGCTCAGTGGCATAGCTTCAGTTCATTTTGGTGCAGCAATGTGTGCCAGTCGGGGATCTCAGATGGCTCGTACGGTTGGTGGAATACAAGTATAATGTTAATACAGTATAATGCACTACTGAAAAAAATAAATAAAATGTAAAGCATGTTCGAGAGAGTGAGATAACACATTCAGAGCAGGATACACAAGCAGTGCATTCAGCTCTCCCCTTCCCTAACACAAAGACTCACACGCTTTCCCAGACACACTCAATAGAAAAAACAAGACTGGACATTACCATTCACTAACATCCGTCCCATACTCGCATAAAAAAAAGTTTTAGCAAAGCTTCTTCTTCTTGTTCTTCTGCTTCTTCTTCATAAAAGCACTGACCAGTAGTGGTTACTGGTGAATAATACGTGGCTCTGTTTGTGGAGCCTGGCTTAATCACAGCAGTAGGGTATTTTTTTGCCAAGCTGTAGTAGCTTTAACTTTATCGAGTGAACGTTCACCACTGCCAGTCCGTAGTTGCACTTGGTTTCAGTAGTATACTCGCTACTGCGAGTAGATTCAGTGGTATTCGACTCGAAGGTCCATCACCCTTTTTCACTGCTGCTACATAGGAATCGGTCCATCATCAATAGTGCCTAATAATTGTAGGGCATTTACCCACAAATTAAAACAAAAAAAAGTGTAACATGCAGAATAAAAAGCTAACAAAAACAGAAAGCCTTCGGATGGCAGGTGTTTCGTATTCTTACACTTCCACAGACCGACATCTCCATTATTAGGAACATCCAACCTCATTTGTCTAATCAATCAACATGATCACATGTCAATCATCTCCAAGATTATTGGGTCCTGCCCAACACTAGTAGATAAAAACAGAAATTATAAGAACAAGTGTCCAATTTCTCTTTTCTCACTTCCTCCGTGCACTGCCTGGTCTCTTGACCTGCCAGAGTTGATTGTGGATGGTCAGGGCGTCCACGCTGGCCGACACATTCTTGGCGGGGATGACGGTGAACTGCTTGCGGTCAGAGCTGTACTTGTAGAGCTTGTCTATCATCTTGCGGGTGATTGAGCGCGGTCCCGTCCCTGTAAACTTGACGATCTCCTCGGTGTCTGGTAAGAAGGAGTAAATGGCGCGGTACTGGCACCCACCGTCACGGAAGAGGATGATCAGGTGATTGGCCTCTTTTGGGGTCTTTTCCAACTCCTGTGGTCAATGAAACAGACACACAACATATTTTCTGAATATTGAATTAATTGATCTCAGTTGATACATATTTTTTCCATTAATAATAATCACACTGACCTCCAGAATAGCATTCTTCTGGGACTCATTGACCCTTCCAGGCAGACAGCAGTGAGCGATGGCATTGACGATGATTGGCTTGTTGGACTTGGAGCTCGGCTCCTTGAAGAGTTTAGGACCTTTGACAAACAAAACGTAAAAAAGATTAATAAGAGTTTTTGGTAATCTGCACACTTGCTTTCTTAGATTATTTATAACATACTTCAATTATGGAAATCCAGTATCTCTAAAGACCAACGAAAAAAAGGAATATTCTAATATTTTGAGATACTGGATTTTGGATTTCCATGAGCTGTAAGCCGTGATCAGCAACAAGAACGAAAAAAATAAAACGCTTTACGTTTTTCACTCCATACGTAATGAATCTAGAATCTGTGTAAGTTTCACTTTTTGAATAAAATGACAGGAGAATGAACTTTTCCATGATACTCTAATTGTTTTTGCTCACCATTGTACTCCATTGAAGTGATGGAGGCTATAGAGCCATTCTCCCAGTCCCTCTCCATGTTCCTGCTTGATGCTCGGCTCAGCATAGGGAACGACTCCATTGAGCACACAGATCCAGCCCTGGAAGACACATTTATAGGTCAACCAGTGGTCGACATGGATTCACCAGATATTGTCTAGCCCTTATACACAACAAGCAACAACAAATTTCACCTCTGTGACTCCGCCCCTCCAGAGATGACACTGTCTGCCTCAGTCGCCAAAGAGAGCGTCGATCCTCGATGACTGTGGCTCAGATCGGCTGAAAATGACAGAGACAGAAGGGTATAGCACCAGTTACTTTACTGAACAAATTTACATTGTTGTTTGCCCATTCCCCACCTGTCTTACTGTAGTTTAACACAACAAGCATTGACCAAAATTGATAATGTAATGTTACTCTAAATGAATAGGCAAAATAGGCAAGAAAACTGACAAATGGATCATAGATCATTCTGAATCCACTTCTCTAAAAAGACTGATATTGCTTGTATGTAATCAATAGCTCAATCCTAAAGTGGTTGGTCACACAAAAAAATGTGTTAAGGGCTTTTTTATGATTGATATGACATCATGCAGAGCACGTTAGAAGGTTCACCTCCCCTGCTGCCTGCTGCTGAGCCAATCGCTTTGATCAACATTGAAACCTTCAGAGAATTACCTGCATAACACGAAAATGACAGATGTATACAAGTGAACTAAACTGAAAATTCATGCACTCGTACACACACACAAAGACACACAGACACAGACACACACACACACACACACACACACACACCCTACCTCTCAGATGATACAACAGAACGTAGACAAACATGCTACTGAGAGCTGACAACAAAGACAACATGAAGCCCTAGACAAACAAATATGCTGTTTTAGTACTAAAAGTGTTTTTACGTGTGGTGGATCCTTTGGAGAGGCTGCTGGACTCTTCACGGTGGAGTGATTTCGGCCTGCTCCTGCGGGATTTAGTCCGCGGACGAGGCTTGACCAGACCCTGCTCTTCCATCAACGCTTCCTGCTTCCTCCGCAGGTATTCCTGCTTTATCAGCTCTCGTCGTGCCTTCTCCTCCTCCTTACGAACACGATCCTCTTCTGCCTTACGCCTGGACGAAGAGGAAGGAGAGTTAAGACAGGCAGAGTGTAACATGTCAGAGATACACCCCTGCACACATACCTGCAGACCTAGACACTTCCTTATCTTAACAATCCATTTGTGTGTGTGTGTGTGTGTAACAAAACCTCACCTGGCCTCATCACGTTTGAGCTCACTATCGCCTTCTTGCTGCTGTTTGCGTAGTCTTGCCTCTTCAGCTTTGCGCTGCTGTTTGAGGAGGAAGGCAGCTCGCCGTTTTGCCATTTCATCCTCGGCTTTCTCCTCATCCTGAGAGATCAAAAAAATGGATCATGGTTGAATCATTGGTTATGCTTCCCAGATGTTAGTTACTCTTGAAGTTCCAACACACAGGAAAATACAGAATGTTTACCTTAAAGAAGAAACCTAGCGCATTCTTCTGCTCGCCTTCCGCCGTGCCGTCTGTAACATCTGCACCGCAATCCTCCACCGGACCCTTTGCTAGGTCGACCTGGACCAGTTGACCCTTGCCCTTGGTAGTCTCATCTCCACCCAGAGTCTCTTTGCCCAAATTGGCAATATTGTTCTCCCCTTGATCTGCCTTTGAGGGAGACTGCAATGTACTAGAGATGACTAGTGGGTCCTGCGGTTGGGTTTTGTGCCTTGTTCCCTCTCCGCGTTGGTTGAGGTCTTCACGGACTTTGAAAGTGGTGTTTCTCTGAATGCTTCTCTCAACGGGGTTCTCTTTCTTTTGTTCCAAAGCTTTGCTGCGTTGGCTGGAGCTTAGCTTGGGAGGACGGCGAGAGGGGGTAGAGTTGCTGCTACCACCAAAATCTACAAAGTGAACTGCAAAAGATCTGGAGTCTAAGGTAGAGGTAGGGGATGTTGATTGTGCTGTGTTGGGGGTTGTGCTAGGTCCAGATTCTACACTTTCTTGAGGTGAGACCACGCATCCCGGAGGTGACATCACACGTTCCGGGGGTGACTTCACACGTTCCAGGGGTGACGCCACATGTTGTGAAGGTAACACCAAGCATTCTGAAGGTAACGCCACACGTTCTGGAGGCAACACCAACTGTTCTTGAGGCGACTTCACATGCTTCATCAGCAGGTCTTGCTGTAAAGAGAGCTGCATCATCTGGTTTTGAATTGAACTAATGGCGTGGTTGAGAAGATCTATGGAATGGGAACACTCGTTCAAGTCAGGTTCAGCCCCGTGATCCTGGGACAGAGTTTTCAACCTGTTGTCCCTTGCTTGGACCTTCAGAACATCCAAACAGGAGTCGTCCTTGCAGGTCTGGGTTTTTACTCTGCTCCTATCATCTAGTTCTGAGGATTCCTGGGAATGTTTCAAGGGCAGGGGAAGCGTGTCACTCTTCCCTCCGCCCTTCTTGACGATGTTCAAGAAGGCAGCCTTCCCTAGCTTTAGTCTCTGCCGTGATGATACAGTCTCCATCTTCTTCTTCTGATATTCAATGGCCCGTCTTTGCTCCTCTAGCTTCATGTGAAGTTGCAGCAACTCCGAAGGCACCATTGATGGACTTACCACCAAGCTCTTCCCCAACACAGAAATGGGCTCCTTCCCTAGCCAGCTGGGGGTGCAGTCACGACTCACTTGCCAGGGAGGACAGGGGGCAACCTCAGAGCCATCGGGTGTGGTCTTCTGAGAGCTGCTGGTGCTTGAGAATCCCTCACGGAGGCCAAGTTTAAGGAGCTTTCTCTCTGCAAAGCTGGTCATCTTAACACTGGTGCTGCAGGACGCGCTGCAGCTGCTCGCCCAAGAAGTGGTACTGAGGCAAGGGCTCGAGCGTCCACTGACGTCTTCTTTATCCTCCCGCTCGGTAACCTTAGAATCTTCTCTAAGTTTGGCTGACTCTCCCTCTCCCTCACCAAACCCACATACCCCTCCCTCCTCTAAGAATGTTCCCCTTCCTCTCTTCACTCCTTCCTTACTCTGCTCCAGCAGATCGTCGTCCTCCTCATCTTCCTCTAGGTCTGCGATGTCAGAGTCAGAGTCAAAGCCTACATCCATCCCAGTAGATAAAGAAGAGTGGCATTCTGGCTCTCCAGACAAATGCAGGAAAAAGCCAAGTTGGGACTGTTTCTTTTCAGACTCGGAGATACCTATCGAGCCCTCTGTAGGTGGCCTTTGAGAGCTGGGGAGTGATTCTACTATAGGTATGGGTGTGAAGGTGCTTCTGTGTGACTCAGCCACGGGGGATTTCCTCTGCGAGGGGCTTGGGCCTGCCTTCCTAGAAGCTGCTCTACAGCGGCTCTCACCACTCTCCTCCTCCTTGTTCAGGCTGATGCTCTTCTCTTTGGCGGGCTTTGCGACAGCGGGCATCAGAGGCTCCACATAGTAACTGTCTGCCTGGCGGTCAAGAGTAAAGGGACCCGTGTCAAGGCGGGGAGAGCGACGAGTTTGAGAAACCCTTGAAGTGGAGGGCGCACTGCGGATATCTAGTTCATCCTGCTCCATGTCACTCTCGAATCGACGTTGGGAAAATGCGGAAGGATGGATTATGGAAACCAGTTCCTCCTCCTCTATTTCCTCCTCCTCGTCTTCTATGCGCATGTGTCTAAGCAGGCTTTGACCGCTGAGTCTGTGTTGGGGCATTGGAGGGCCTGCCCCCAGCATGTGTTTGGGGGTGATGCTCAGTATGTTGGATGCCAAGCTGTCTTTGCTGATGGAGCGGGCCAGGCTGATACTGTCTGCGTCGTCCTCCAGGGGGTAATGCAGGGCGTATGGCACCGGCTGGGATAAGGGCCTGGACAGGGACAGAGGAAGACATACGATTAGAGAGCTAAGGGTTGAATAACAATTGTCTGCTGATAAATTACATTGAATTAGTATATTGAGTACTAAGGATGGGACGGCTCCGATCCAATATCGGAATCGGGTCAGATATGTCTGCAATACACTCATAGGATACTGGAACACTACAGTAAATGTGAAGGTTTTAAACACAGTGCTCACCTCGGCCTCCTCTCTGGCCAGGCCAGTATTGAGCCTTGCTGTTGCCCATCTGCATGTATCATAGAATAAGGCCTTTGCCTCAGCTCTGTACATAGAAAATATGATCCATATTACAAAAAGGACTTATCACACATGCAACATTAATAATTAACAATTTTAGGATTCTACACTCTGTGAATGAACTCTCTTGATAGAATATAAAACTGACTCCAAAGAATCTGATATAAAAAAAATAACTACTTTGGAAAGTTACACCAATAAACATGCCAGTGAAATGCTTTAATTAATGGCCATGATTTTGGTTAGGACATGTAAATAAGGGGTAAATTACCTGAAGTGCTCTCCTCAACCCCTTTCTGGTTTCTCTGTCTCAGGGGCAATAAAGGGTGGGATGGGCTTTTGCTCGTTTTAACGCTGTAGAAGATAAACAGAGAGGTTTGGGTTTTATTTTAGCTACTGAAATATTTTTTAAGTGTTATTATACAGAAAAAGCTTTTCCAAAACAGCAGTTATAAAATGTGTGTGTCATACATAGAGGTTGTTCATATGTGTGCATTTTACAGCACTAATTAGTGTATGTGATAAAAATGTATCATATTATTTCCTTAATTACTATTGTGACCAGCATACAAATGTGCACGTCAAGAGAAAATGAAACAAAGCTCAGGCATGAGGCCTTCCTCTCAACTTCGATGTGGAAAAACTATAGTACATCAATTAGTAAGACTGTAACTTGAAAGTAAAACCATCAGTTAGTGGATAATACCTGAGGTCAGGGCTTGTAGGTGTGGTCAAGACATCAGCAGAGGTTGATGATGTTAGGAAACTACGTTTGGTGATGTTGGAGATAGGAACATGGGATCTTGAACCCTTAGGCTGCAGCAGCAATCTCACTACAAACATGTGATGAGATAAACCATTAGAGGGATCATACATGACACAATATTTGTTTAAAATAGACACTTTCAGTTCAATGAATGACACAAAACATTTATATAGGTAGAGAACGTGTTATACCATCTCTGATTTCCTGAAGATCCCTGGGCTGTACAAACTCTGGCTTCACACTCTCAAACCACCAGAAGAGCTCAGCGATGAAGACCATTAAGTTATTCTGCAAGACGCAATGAACAGGTTCAAGGTCAAAAGGAAGAAATGACAGTATTGTTTCAGTGTATTTTCTTGTCAAGTGCTTCATGGGCTCACCTTTAGCACTGGTGGAGAATACAACATGTCCTCAGGCTTCAGATAGAAGCATTTGTTCAGGTATTCATTGGAAAACTCCTTTAGGAGCTGGATGTTGTACACGCTGTCTGTTATGGAGGGAACCTCCTTGAGACAGATATCTGCATGGAACAGGACATAAAGGGTTAATACTATCAGGCTCAAACTGTATACTGTGATAGGGATGTTGTAGATCAAGAGCTTTAAAGCCTATTTTTTATAAGAGGAATGTGTACAGTATATGTCATTTTGAGAAACACGCGTTTGTTTTTAGAAGATCAATATCACTCTCATAACTGAACGCCAAATGTGAGGCTTGTGCAAGCAGTTATTTAGCTTAGCTTAGCACAGCATCAAATCTTGAGGCAAGGGACAGTTAGTGGGAAGATTTGTTTACCGTATATTAGACTGGTAACAATCTACTAACCTTACTTTCTGCAAGAAAGCAAATGAGCTGTAAACTACTAGACTACACCTCCAGGAAGTGAACAACTATAGCCTCTTGAACCTTTTAAAGTGGATCAAGGAGTGCAGGGTGACCGTACCTTCCAGTCTAATGAGTTCTGGGCAGTAGAAGTGGACCACAGCCAGCAGAGCCGTGCCATCACACACATCCTTCAGCAGGTCGTCCAACAGAGGGAAGTGCTGAAGTGTCCGGCCTGACAGGTGATCCCTGCGGTAACGCACCTACACGGCAACAAAGGGCATAAGTTGAAATACTAGTACACACATTAAATTCATCTGAACACTGATGAACACAACATATCTTTGTACATTTTTCAATGTGCTTGATGGCCTTTATATAGAAGATTAGGTCAGTTGGAGCTTTGCAAAGTCCTTTAGAGGATCATCGGCACCTGTCCTGTCATGTGGTGAAATTATGTGTCCGTAAGGGCTGGCAAGGATGTAACCTACTCTGAACTGTGCATTTATAAATAAATACATTAAAAATATATATTTTAAGTTCCATAGTGCTTTTCAAGGGACCGAATTAAGCTTATATAAGAGTGGAGTGGGTTCAGTAGTGGGTGCAGGTGATACATGATTAAATAAAAGGAAAAACTATAAATGTCAGGATGAAATAAAGGAAAAGGTGGTGGTGGGTACATTACCACACGAGAGAACTCCACAGGCTCCAATAAGCAGTGGGCCAGAGCATGCGTTATATCAGGCTGGTGAGGGAAGAAAGAAATGATAGGGAGGGAGTTGATTTAATGAGTGAATAGGTGGACTATTGCAATTGTAAACACTGGACCCAAGGCAGGTGGCTTTATAGCAACAATTATTATGAACTGCCTAGTCGTTAATTTTTGCTTTGCTGGTCGAAAACTATTGAAAAAGTGTTGAAATAAAGGTGTGTTGATGTTAAAGGGGTGGGAAGGTGATGTATATGAAAGCACACAGCTGAATATGTAAGGAATTTCTAAAGGGGTTTAATGCGAAGAAAAGCAAATGAGCAGGGAAAAGAGGGAACCATATGAGGTTGTTGTTACTCGCTTTGCCACCAAGAGGCACTGTCGTCCTCACTTTACATATCACTGTATTTCAACATGACTGCATTTTCTGTAGAAATTGGTTAAATTAATGTTAGGTGTTTTTGCTGTTTACCTCATTAGCTGTTCATTTTGAAATAGAAAAAGAGTGGAATAATTTAGTTTTGGGCTCCTTTTTTGGCTCAATTGTATGATCTGACACGTCACACACACAGACACATACACAGACTTCAAACAGACACACACAGACCCACACAGAGGATCGCTAGGCGGTTGCACTTACAGGTACAAGCTTCCAGTACCATTTGGAGGGAGACTAGTATCCAAGAGGCAGGAAAAGGGAGGGAAGTTTGAAGGAGACACAAGAAGGAAAAGCAGCAGACAGGTCAAGGGTCATATACAGAGACAAGGGATCAGAGTATTATCCCCTGGCTGTTACCATGGGGATAAATCTGATTTTAAAGACAATTGGAATGGGTGAAGCAGAACACGTAAAAATTGTCTAGCTTTACAGAGAAGAGGGAAATGAGGGAAAGGACTAAAAGGTGTTTGTGTAAATTGTGACAATTCAATGATTTGACATTGTGCTGGCACATCATTTCAGTGGAATGCAATGCCTCAAAGAAACAGCCCAACAAGATACTGTGCTAACACTTGTTTCTGAAACAATTAGCCTTTTCTGACTGGTTGACAGGAACTGTGAGTAATAGGTCAAATATGAACACACAGACTGCTACATTCCCATGTCTTTTCTAATGTGCTCTTGTGTATACTGCCTTCAGACCCTCGGCTCCACCCTCCTTTGCTCCACTACCTCTGCTGCTCCTAAACGAGGCACACCTGGAAGCCTAATCAAGGGGCTGCAGGCTTAAAAGAGGAGCTGCATGGCAGTTGCTTGCTCTCGGCTCTGCTACCAGTTCCATGTGCTGCTCTCCACTGAACGCTGTCTGCTGTGGCCCGCTGTCGTCTGCCGCCTGGTTATACTACTGTCAACTGCTTAGCAGTTCTGTCCTGTCAAATCTTGATTCGGTGTTGAGCCGGTAAGCCATGTAGGGGAGACCTGCCATTTTGTTTATCCCCCCTTTTTCTCCTGTTTTTTTATTGTGGCTAGGGAGGTGAGCATTTGTATTTTTATTTACATATTAGAGAGGACCTTTTTTGTTTGAAGCCAGGGAATCCTTTTTTGTTTGTTTTATTGGCCTATGGTCTCCCTGAAGAAAGAGTGCTTGGCAATAAACACCTTTACTTTTGAACACCTGACTCCTCTATTTCTGTGATCTGGTATATGTCACTCCCCTTACCTCTAGTCTAGACCATTTAGGGGATGTAACACGAGACACAACAAACATATTTTTTAGATTAAGTATGACCTTCAACTGCAAAGGATATCATTATGTCAGTCCATCAATCTATAAAAAAACAGCTGTTGCACTCAGCTAATTAACTGATTCAGTTAACGTGCTTGCATGATTAGATGGTGATGCTAGGTGCTCCTTAGATCCTATTGTAAGCAAAGTCCAATGACAAAGCCTACACATCCCGGACAGTTTATGCAACCATAATCCCAGCCAGAAGGACAATTAACAAAGGCAACTACATCACTAAAGAAAAGACACTATTCAACAGAGAGGAAGCTTTTAGAGAGGAAGAAAGGACAGACAAAGACACTACATAAGACAAAAAACAAAACAAAAGAGACACGCTGGACGTTACCTTCTGGTGACTGGGGGACTCCAGCAGATGTTGCTTCATTTTCAGCTCTTTTTCAAGGATCTCCCTCATCTTTGTGTTTACCTGTAGTGACAAATGCACCGTAGGTCAGCATAGATAGACTAAAGACCAAAACATTTACAAACATTCACACCTGTGTTTGGTTACCTACCTTGTTGATCCAAAAGATCATGGCATCTTCCAGGTCAAAAGGCAGCTCCTTGGAGGCACTGAAGTTGGTGAAACGCTTGACACTGCACACCACCTTCTCTATGCTGATCATCTCCACTATGTAGGCCATCATCAGGGCATCGATAAGGTGGATGTGGGAGCTCTGGAAGAGGGTGGATTTTGAGTTGTCTTTGAATGTTACAACAGGAACATAATTATGGATTTGGCAGGCGTTACGTTAAAATGAGCTTTGCTGCCCCATGTCAGGTAATCACTCTATTATTTCTGGTGTACAGTGTTTATCTGTATTTGAATCATCGGTCTGTTGCGATGTAAAAACAATAAATGGAGAGTATAAAGAAAGTAACATTGCATGCCATTGTTGTACTGCATTATTAATGCTTTAGTACACATGTATGAATTTCCAATCGAAAGAGATGCTCCATCCCAGCGTTGCCATGGAAACTGGATTGAACTTTCTCATGTAAGGAAGGATCCTTACATGAGAAACGATCACGATGCCATTATTGTATGACTCACACACTTTTTTATTATTACGAAAAAGGCTAAGGGTCAGCTTAAACAGTGTAAAATGAAGAAGTGTGTGTGCCTTTCTGTCTGGCACATTGATGTTTTTTTAACTTGAAAGGGTGATTTAGTTCAAATGGAATTGACTCAAAGCACTTTGAGAGGTGTCGGTTGAATAGACAGGCGATTAAATAGGGGTCAACAAAATCTATTACATGTACTGATGGTTTCAAAGGTGTTCAAGATGAAAGATTCCTTTCATATAGTGAAACCTAAATACTCTGCCAGCTTGTTGCCTTTTATATTCCCACACTTGTTGGATATGACTAATACCTGCAGGGAAGGGCTCATATCAAATGAAAAATGGTGGTCTATTTTGGGGAAATTAATATTTTAGTAACACACTCTAAAACCTGCAAAACACTCCATCCCCGGGTGCATTATGTATTCTAAGACTCTTGGCTCATATTTTGGCCTGGAAAGCAAAGTCACATTAGCTATCCAATGGCAAGTGTGGGTTTGGCAGTTTACTGGGTTACACCACTGTAGAGACTGCACCCTTATTTACATGGAAGAGAACATTTCCTCAAATGTTTAAATGCAGTACTGACACCTGCTGCAATGGGACTGACAGATTCTGAAGAATGCTTGTTGTCAAAATCACGTTCTGCCTAAATCAGTGAATATCTCCTTACGATCCGCTACTTTTCCGTACTGTGTGTGCTCTTGAAAAAGAAAAGAAAAAAGAAAAAGAAAGAAAAAGATCCCCCCCTTAGCTAGAAACATGCCCGTTTACAGAGCCTAGACTGTGTATTAAACCCCACATTTGTTTTCAGCCCACACACAGCACAGACAGGTAGCGCATCGTGAGGAGATATTCGCTGATATTGACAACAAAAAATAAATATTTTGAGAATACATAGGCTAAGTTAAGATGAAAACACAGAGGAATTTGCTGCTTTTCTTGTGTGAGCAAAAGTTAGAATTGTGCTATATTAACTGCACATACTATCAAGCTACTGTACCCACCATCTTGATGGGAGCCGAGCTGAGGTCCAGATCGGAGACAGGTGTGTTGTCTGCCTGCAGGACATAGATGCCTTTCCTGGACAGGGCCTGGATGACAGACTGCTGGCTCTGGAGGGAGGCGGCCTGCTCGGCGTGCAGGATGAGCCCACACACTCTGCAGTAGAGCTCTCCAGACAGCAGCAGGCGGATGATGGGGGGCTTGATGTGTTCCTGCTCATACTGGTCGGTATAGAAGGGGTCCCGCAGGTCTACAGGGATTTGATCTGGAGAGAATGACAAGCAGACATGTATGACTAAATGAACGTTTATATGCTGAGACAATCAGGTTTAGCCAGGAAAATAAAGCTGTATTAAAGGTGGAGTCAGTGATTCTGGAGAATACTTGTTGTCAAAATCACTATTTGTCAAAATCAGTGAACATCTCCTCATGATCCGCTACCTGTTAGTACTGTGTATTCACTGAGAAAAATCTGGTGTTAATACACAGCCTAGGCTCTGTGTAATGGTATGTAAACAAAGGGGGAGGGGGGGGCAACATAGATAGTTTACAGAGCCTAGGCTGTATGTTAACACTGGAGATTGTTTCAGCGTGCACACACAGTATGGAGAACTAGTGGATCGCAAAGAGATTTTGGACAAAACGGGATTTTGACAACAAACATTCCCCAGGATCGCTGACTCCACCTTTAAGTCACACATCACACCATGAATTTACACAAACTATTTTTGTGAAGACACGTGTCCACGAATGCCTCACCATGTTACATAACAGAGAAGCACCCAGAACACACACTTTAAAGGTATTAGACTGTCTAAGTAGGAACCGGAGCAAAGAGGAGAGCACTCAAGAGACAACATTGAAGGCGTGAGAGGTAGCCATTCTGGACCAGGCTTTAAACCAATGAGCTGACAGGAATTAGAGCTGATTCTTAAGCTGACGGTGTTGTCCCTGGCAGCATGGGGGTTTCCTGCTCATGGACAGACATGGGGCAGCTATTTTTGTATGCTTTGCACACGTTAATCCAGAGCTGAGGTCTGAAGATGTGACAAAACTTTGCTTCCAGCCCTCGTTAGGTATGTTTAGGCAGGGAAAAAACAGGGAGACTGTTGTCTGATAAAGTTGGCAACTGGTAACATTATGCATGTGATGAGGACAACTGGTGTGAAAAATATATTGAAATGGAATATTTCTTAAACTAATGATAAATATTCTGGTTCAACTTTGATCTTCAATAAAAACTGCAGTTGCGCACACAGTTTTATAATGCATGATGCTGGTCATTTTATAATACATTTGTCATTGGTTTCACTTTCCAAATGAGTGGTTTAGAAAAGCAGGGCTCATTGTTCACATGTCTTTTTACGCTCCCCGTCTGATCGTCTCACTCCTTGTCTCGCTGATAGATGAAAATAAAGGCCAAAACTATGAAGAAAAAGACGTAGGCGTTAAAACACCCACATTTAAAAAGACAAGAAATGGCGCTACCATCAATATTTAATGAACAATGTTCCATCAATATTTAACAAGCATCTTTTCTCATTATGCATCACATTAGAAGCCAACTGATTGCCCCCACACCCACCCAAACAAACACACATTGTGAAAACCCTAGCTGTGTCATTCCCAACAGATTGCTTTCTTGGCACAGTCTACCAACAGTATCCATTGCACCCTGTTGTAGTAGCAGGGCTGCAATATTGGGCATGACAATCCATGATCATGGGAGGGATTAATGCTCTCACACAACCTTCCTGGTCTGTCTGATTTTTGTTTTCTCTCTAGGAATAGAATATTTGCACTTTGAATTTTCCAACACACAGGGCCCTTTGCCATGCCACTTCTTCAGCCTCGGCTGTCCCAGAATGCCCTTCTTGCCCTCCCTGGTTGCCTTGGAGTTGGTGATGGGGGGATGCCAGCGTGGCCGGAGGTGGGGGCTGGGGGTTTCTCCTGACTAAGGCCTGCTCATTGGATGGTTTGATGGTGCCTGACATCAGGAGGTGGGTGTGAGCATGTGTGAGTGGTGTGTAGAAATTAAAGGGGGAGGCAGGAGCAGCTCTCTAATCCTAGTCGCTAATACTACTCAGATATTTATCATGCACCTGATCTCCAAGTGTTTAAAGCCCACCCTGGTGTGTGTGCGCGCGTGTGTGTGTGTGTGTGTGTGTGTGTGTGTGTGTGTGTGTGTGTGTGTGTGTGTGTGTGTGTGTGTGTGGGGCGAGGGGTGGATCAAGAGGAGGGGGTGCAGGGAAAGCCTTTGTTCCTATTCTTTCAGACACAAGGTCAGATTGATCAGCAGAAATCTTGCTGACAGTCGGGGCAGGGCTGTCAGACTCTGGGCTCTGCATGGTGGAAAGACACACACAGCTACTCTCTCCCATAAGAAGGCTTAATGGAGGATCCACCAGAAGACAATATGTTGGGAAAACATAGCCTTTAAGCCGATGCACCCTGTGGCTACGCTTGGGAATCTGACCCCTGCAAAGAAAACGGAGAAGGAAAAAATTTGTATTTGAAGCTATAATGTCAAGTGCTTTAGTTTGTTTGAGCAAATACTTGCGATGTGTAGCTCTTGAACAAGCACTATTGCTTATGCTTTTGAATCCACTGTAACCTACTGTAAAGATATCATTTTGATACATGTTCTCACTCATGAAATAAATCAAAACACACTTTATGGACAAAAGTATAGGGCCAACCACACATTTGACCGACAGGAGCTTTTACAATATCCCATTCTCAAGCCATTTAGAAGGAGTGGATCCGTATAAAAGCCTTCACTCTTCTGAGTGTGTGTCTGTGGGAATTTTTGCCCATTCATCCAGAAGAGCATTTGTGAGGTCAGACACTGATGTTGGATGAGAGGGCCTGGCTCGCAATATCCATTCTAGTTCATCCCAAAGTCGTTCAATGGGGTTGAGTTGGGGTCAGTCAAGTTTTTCCACACCAAACTAATTGAACCATGCCTTTATGGACCTTGCTTTGAGCACTGCGGCATCGTCATTGACTTATCCCCAAACTGATGCCATTAAGTTGGAAGCATAGCATTGTCCAACATGTCTTGGTACTTTGCAATAATACCACTTAAAATTGATCGCGGAGTATAGGAGGGTAGAAATGTCATAAAACTGATTTGGTGGCATCCTACCAAAATCAGTGGGCTCTTTAGAACAACCCATTCTTTTACAAATGTTTGTAAAGGCAGACTGCATGGCTAGGTGCTTGGTTTTATAGAGATGTGGCAAAGGGACTGAATGAAACACCTGAATTCAATGATTAAGAGGCGTGGCCCAATCATAAAATGTTTCCATATAGTGTATGTTGGGCATAGATTACGGGGTCTTGTCATAACCATATAATACCTTGGTCAAATTCTTTTAAATTCAAATTTAAGAAACATTATTTAAATTGTTTTGTAGGGGAGAACGGGGGAATCTGAGGCATCGGGTAATGTAAACCACCCCCTGTATGTAGGCAACGGAAAGCATTTGTGGTCATGTGAGATATATGTTTTCAAGCACCTCTCATTTCCCCATGGCCCTGAAAGAAAGGACCTCATGGTGCTGTGGTAAGCATGTTTTTTTCACCAAAATAGGTATTTTGCATGTAAAAGTACATTTTCTTGCGGTCAACTTAATCAACTGTTGTGCCAAAGCAAATGTATTCACGTAGAAAAACTTCTATCATACGTGTTGATGAACTACCAACATATAAAAACCACGTGATGATATTAGCTAAAGATTAGCCTGAAATGCTAAGAGAAGTAGTTTGTTCTCAAATTGTTGTGATGGGGGAAAGTGAGCCAAATGCTGTGGGGGAAAGTGAGACACTGTCTCACTTTCCCCCACCATGAGGCACAAGTTAAGTTTAGTCTTAAAAATATTTTAATGTAATATTACATAACATATGTTTTATTTTAATGTCATACACATTGTAGAAAAGCCATCATGCCAAGGAAATACACCAGGAAGACGACCTGGGGCAACCACACAGAAAGAGCACCTTCTCATCTTTCCCTGTAACCTTCAGGGCTGGAATGTAGAGTAGGCCTAGTTGTAGAGTATGACAGGCTGATGTTATAATCCAGTTGGGTCTTCTCCTGTGTTCTGAGTCCCAGGCTGTTCTCGCTGGTTCTGATTTTCCTATGCTTTGACCCCCAGACACAAGCTGGCTCTAAGGGTCCTGTGTTCTGACCCCCAGACTGTGTTCTAATCTAACTGGTTCTATCTTTCATTTGAATCTTATTAAAACCTTTTGAATTATAATATGTTGTATTTGATTTTGTTCAGAGTTACTTTCAAGTGTTTAGAAAATTTGCTTTGCTTAATTGACCAAACCCCATCATTATTTTACTAGTCCGACATTAGTTCTGGAATGTGTGGCTAGCTTTCAGGATTCTAACTGTTACAATATGTGTTGTTATGGTAGTTTCAGAGTGGAAAAAGTAAGTGGATCAGTTTACCCACAGCTGGGGTAAAGTGAGCCACATGACAACTTTTTTTAAAACAATCATATTTTCACTTTTTTGTCTTGTCTTGAAAAAATTCTGCTAATGCCCATTTCTAGGAAACATCCTGAATTAATGGGAAATGTGTACATTTGAGTGATAAATCATTTTAGCTCGCTTAGAGGGGAGCAAATGTCAAAAGTGGCTCAGATTACCCCGTTCTCCCCTACGTGTTATGTGTTTGTGTAGAAAATTGCCATTAGTCCTGGATTCCTGTTAAAACATTTAGAAAGGCTTCTCCATCCCTAGGCCATTAATGTAACAGTCTCATGTGTCTGAACAAACAAGATGCACGCTTTGTCAGCTCCAATCCCATTAAACACTTAAACATGTGACTATGCTGACTTTCACACCAGGACACACACCAGCAGACAGACAACGCTGTCCAGTCACCCCCACCTATAGCACTGCTGTGTTGGTCAGTTTGCACTCTAATACGAGTGTTGTCGATTCTTCTGACCTCTATGCTGACTGTCAATGGATAGGGATTGTCTCAGAAAAACAACAAAAAAACATGTAACGGTCTCAATGTGTTTCAACAAACAATATTGTTTCCACACAGGACCACACTGATGATTTTGGGCTGTTTATTTTAGACATTATAGTACTCACTAAAAGCAAACTAAAGCTCTTTGTAAAATGCTATTCTTCTTGATTCAGTGCATTACAGTAGGTGTGGATGAATAAGCAAGCATTAGTCACAGCGAGAGAGCAAACTGCAAAACATAAAGTTCGCCAACTCATTGTGGCATGCCACCACGGTAATCCCTGGCGCCATGTTACCTCCCATAAAAACTGCCACCGGGTCTGTACTTGGTATCAGAAAATTCCTTGACTTGAGTTACTGTACTAAAATCAGTAGTGAAAATATGACTCATTGTCATGTGCACCTCCAAAGAAAATCAGGGTGAATGTAGGACTGTGAATACATGTGTGTGAAGCAGGGAGAAATGAATAGCTGTTTGTTCTGGGGAAGGCAAATTATAGCACCAAATGTTCATCATATTTAAACTGGTTCAGACTAATTAAGCCATAATTGAAATGTATGAAACTCCATGTACTGTACAGTACCATCTCTGCTGTATGAACCTGTTAAAGGCATGATACTTGTTCAATCATACAATACTTGCACTATACAATTTGTGTGAAAAGGGAGCAACAATAATACAGTGCAAGAAATGCGTCTCTTGCTGTAAACAGCTCCTGAGTGTCCCTGGCACACTGACGTCAGGAGAAATCAATCAGATTAAGGGAAGCAGGAGGCTTGACGGTGGGGGTAGAGGTGATGGTTAGTTGTTTATTATGGCCATCTGATCTCTGCCCTGGAACTACACATTGTTAGGTAACAGAGAGGTAAAGCTTTAACCAGCAAGAGTTCAACACAAAGCTAAGTATAAAAATGCTGCAGCTGTTGGGAGATCATTGTGACATTAATAATGCTGGTTTAGTGCAATACATGTTTCCATGTCAGATTTGGTGAAAGTTATATCTTCACTTTGGAAAACAAGGAGAAATCACATGTTGGGAACTTAAGTCAGTATTGATCATTTGTATTTTTAGGCCATCCTCATTGATCAGCTGCTATTTCCCTAACCATATATTACTTTGAATGTTAGGGAGTTTGTTAATGTTCCCCTCTCAGAGTAATTTTACTCTGCGGCAACGCTGGAGACAGCTCTGCAGAGCTACACAACACTTAAACTACAGCACCACCAGCTCATAAAATGGATAGGATGACGAGTGTTCCCTTACTGAACCACTGTCTCTGCGTCTCCTTCCCCATGCCTCATTGTCAAACCGATAACATAATCATGGAGTCTAGTAGTAGTACTAGTAGACTCGCATGAGCAGCACAGTCAACCTCACACTCCCCAGAGCGTGATCAGCGAGTGACACCAAAACCCACATTAGAAGAGTAATTTTTCAGACATGGGCTTACACCCGTTCAGCGATGTGGAGCAATCATTTTGAATGTTTTAGTAGACCTCGTCAGAGCTGGCTTAGGCTAGTGACCTGTGTGTAAAAGACTTCACAAGCTCGTGAGATGTCGGCCCAAGTCTTCACTCACAGACAGGAAGGTCTGGACTGATACTATGACGTTATGCTAGGACGTTAAGCTATGAGGAAAAGTGAGTCGTTTGTGAATGGAAAGAACCAGACAAAAAGCAAATGACAATCGGTATGATACTTGAACAGCTATGTCTAATCCATCTGTGTAAACAAAAAGGTTATCAACACATGAATACGTGATTCACCAAGTGGGAACTGGAGTTATAGATGTATTGTATGAAAGTATTCATTGTTATCTTCATGCATTAGAAAGCACCAAATCTTCACATTTGAGAAGCTAGTGCCAGGTAATGTTTGGCATTATACATCATTTCTAAATGCTTTTGTACAGAGTCTTAGTCAATACATTTGACTACACCACTGTGATAGCCTATAGTATATTAGCTAATAATACTTACTGTTATGTAATAGCCCAACTCTCTGACAATGGTAGATGTACTGTATGTTGTTTAAAATGCTGTTTTTCATTTCATCCTTGGCTTGCCACGCCATTATAAAGGCATGTTGTTTTTGTTGCTCTTCAAAGCAGCATGGCAAAACTATAACAGCTGTGATAGTTCAGGCTCAATTAGCAGGATTTGCATCTCAATGCAACTACAGTTGACAGAGTCTATATTTCCCAAATACCATATAGGCTATAACATGTGCAGATGCTGATATATCCTCCTGGGTGAGTTTGGTGTATGCAAACTCATATAGTTTGCTACAAATTATTAAGTCATATAAAAAAACACATGATAGTATGATAGCGAGAGGAGAACACATTGGAAGCCTTACCTATACCAAAGGCCTTGGCAAACAGCCAGCGGAGATTGGCGTCTATTTTGGCTCTTGCAGGGTCATAGAGTTCCAGCGGTATGACTGGAGCCTCCATGCTTCCTCCGCCTCCAGCATCATCTCCCGCTGCTGCTCTCCTCCGGGTGCTGTCCCTGCCAGCACTCACCTCCACATCCATCCTACACGGAGAAGATACACACACCGGAAACGTGACTGCCAATCACTCGCAGCCGCGTGCATTACATCATCGATACGGAGGAAACAACAAACCGAAGGGCCATGGCCTCTCTGACAGCACCTGCTCTGGCGATGACATGAAATAGCCTACACGAACTAGCCCACTACACACACACACACACACACACACACACACACACACACACACACACACACACACACACACACACACACACACACACACACACACACACACACACACACACACACACACACACACTGGTAGCCTACTGCAGGTGTCAGTCACCATGGTTCGTGATTATGCCATACTACATATGAATGCACTGTTTAAAAACCCCTCCCAAACACCATGTAGGCTATTTGTGTATTGTTCCAGCTGACGATCAGCTGATGGTGTGTTGGGTAGGAGAGTGAAGGAAAAAAAACACTCCTGGGTTTGAATGAATAAGAGCCGCTTAATAAGCCACCATAAAGATGAGACACAATATCATTATCTTTGACAGCTACTGTGGGACATTTGCCAGCTGGTTAGCGGTCGAGACTGGACACTGATCTGACCAATAAAGAACCTAACTAATACTAACCTAGCACAGTAGCGAGGTTAGCTGTAGCTCAAGACAGTGCGCGCAGACAGTCAGACACCGACATATGAGACAACACAAAGCCTCACCTCTAAAGGCGCATTGGCGTCCTCTCCACAGCTTACACGGTAGAGATGGATGGAGGTGTTGTTAAAACGCCGACATGTTGTCTGGCCCTGCTGGCTTCAGCTAACGGGGAAAAGCCGAGGACTCCTCCCTGCCCAGCGACGCAAATCTCCGGCCTCCCAGGATAAAGCTGCGGGCGGCTGATGGTGGTTAATCCAATAATAAAAAAATCTGTTTGGCAACCATCCGGGAGTATGTTTTCGAGGGAATTATTAATGTGTAAAAGCCGGCAGTTTCATATTGAGGCTGGCTGTCATCGCCTCTTAAAGAGAGGAGGAGTATAACGGGTTTGCACGAGCAGACGCTGTTGTAGGAGCCTGTCTCTATGGGGACGACGGACTGTTATCCTCTGACGCCTCGGCTGCAACTCACCTGTTCACCTGCACGAGGCGCTGCAGGTCCGCGCACAGGTGCACAGAAATATCTTTTATACACAGTCTATGGACACTATGGACTGGATGTATGATTCTGCAATTCTGGCATGAAGGGGTAGTCCACTTATGTAGACTAGTTATGAGTTGACTTAGTATTAGGCCTGGGCCTACTTATTGTTTGATAATAAATAAATAAAAATACACTATAAAATAATCTATTATATGAAAAACATATTAATTTAATATTATGAGTTTTTCTCTTTTATGTTTTTTCTTTATTTCTTAGGCTTATAGCCTAGAACCTGACACTTTTAAGTTTCACTTTTGTTAACCAAAACCAAAATCCATTAAGGCTATACAATATACAAAAAATACTGGAACCAGTAACCTGAATACATTTAACATAAATAAATTGTAAACATGTCACTGGGAACAATAACGTAGCCTATATATGACACCCTGTACTATTAGATAGTCGATTTGGAAGGAAAGAAATGTTAAAATAAACTAAATCTGAAAGAAAATACTGTATGAGAAAAAAGAAAAATAGAACAGATGGTAGGGGTGTTTCTGGTTGTATTTGTTTTCATAATAATAAATAGAGTTTCAATGATTTGTTGAATTATTCCTCAATCGTTTATCGAATATTTTTTTCACTTTATTTATTCTCAGTACTTATTTGATAACGCATTATTTATTTAACATAGTTTTTTTCAGGATAACCACTGGATCATTGTTTTCTCATTGTGCACGAACAAGCATAGTTTGTCAGTGATATAATATATTATAATACATTGTCCACACTGTGGTACTATTAGACTATTGCCACCAGAGGGCGTCAGACACCTATACCTGTGGTGAGGTCACGTTTCCTTTCAACGCAATGGATGTTGCATTCAATTTGAGGATTACAAATGAGGTGGCTATCAAACTGGCAGTGGCACAATATATACAGTATATCACTGTAAGAACATGTAAGCAAGAAAGTAAGCAATGTATTAAAGCTTAACAGTGACTTTTATTGAATCAAGACCATTTTTACAAAACATTTGAATCAGGAAATACTTCTTTGCAAACTACAACTTTGCATGAACATTGATTTTCAATTACATCTTCTCTTAAAAACATCTTTATCTCTGAATTAGTTCATAAAACATGACATTACGTGTAGACATCTCTAACCACACTCCTTTACAAAGTGCAGGTGATGTCCTTCAACACACAAACAAAGGTCCCCATTTCTTTCACGAACAATCTTCTTCACCTCGAAGGCATAATTTTTTTTTTTTTTTTTTACAAGAAATCTCACAAATATGTTGCTTTTCTTAGAAAAAAACAAAAAAAATCACACTGGCACTATTTTAAACTGTGGCGAATGTAACATTTCAACTTTCTACAACAGGTCTTAAAAGTAACACTTTTACAGGTTAAACATGGTAACCATAATCACCGATCTGGGACATCATATGAATTAAAGAAAAAAATCCTCGCATCATCAATGACCACAACTCAGTTACTCAGCACCAGCCAAGACCATTAGTCAATAGAAAAATAGGTTCAGGTTGATTCCGATACATATTTTTCACTCATTTTGAAAAGCATCTCCCAAACTGATAAGGGATATTTGTTCTGTGCTTAAAGGTCCCAAATCTCCACAGTAAACTTCAAGATCTCTGTTACCTCTATCTCAGTCACTCTCTTCATCATGTCCAGGAGAGGACATTGTAGCAAGCAACGTCATGAAAGGTGACAACTTTATATATAAATTATTTGATCATTATCTAACACAGACTCAGTGATAAGACTTTGTGAAATGTAGTTCAGTAACAAAACTGGTGTCAAAGACAAAGATGGTTAAAATATAATTAATTAATACTGAAAATTTTAAAATAATCTATAAAACAATCTGTACAAACTTAATGCAATGCAAATCCCCCAAATAATTAATTTTGCGAAGGCCGATGCATCGAAAGTTTAAAATAAAATCCAGTGAATATAGCAACACGAGACACAAATAAATAGCCAGTGTACACATATTGGGAGTCTTTTCTTCTGTTATACACTCCTTTCAAACAGTTTCTAATCTTCCCATACATAACATAACAAAACAAAAAAAATAAAAAATAAAAAAGCATAAATATAAAAGCCTCTTCCTTATATTTCAGGTCAAAAAGAGCACATAAATAAATACAAAATTACTAAAACGGTTCTTATCGTTAGTATAAAAACTGATAATAATAAAAAAGGAGCATTTTCAGTCAGTTTGTCACTCTCTTTCCATATTAACTTTGCTTGTTTATAGTTTTTTCTCTCCGCTGAAGAGTTCTGTCCATTTTTATCAAGTCTCTACTTAAACTGGTCTGGGATCAGATTCATCTGTGAATGGATACTCGTGGGCGGGCTGGAGATGCCTTCCGACCAATCGGACATGTTGGAATGTGGGGACGAGCTTGACCATTGGTCGGGGGATCCGGGGGAGGGGGTTAGGAACGGGTGGTCGGGCACCTGTAGCTGGTGGTTGGGCGTGTTGTCCATAGGGCCATTGTAGCTGTGCTGGGAGGGAGGGGTGAGGAACTGGGCGCCCAGGATCTGCGTCTCCTGGGGCATTACTGTGTGGATGGACATGGAGTGGCCGTTGTTCTGCTGCATGTCTGAACCGCTCATCTCGTGGTTGGGGAAGGTCTGGTTGAGCGACTGTCCAACAGTGGCTGAGTTGGAATTCTGATGCTGGAGCTGCCGTGAGTGAGCCTGCTGCATCATACCCAGGTGGCTGTTCTGCATGTTCTGGTAGCCCATGATGTGAGACAGCGTGGCGGTGCTGACACCGTGCAGAGCGCCCATCATGTTGTGAGCCATGGTGGGCCCCTGGTGGAAGCCTCCTTGCCGGCCTGTGTGCATCCTGGAGACCCAGTCGAGCTGGCCTCCTCTGGCCCCCACCATGGACGTCGTGCCCTGGCTGTTGGGGCTGGACACGGGCATGTGGGAGAGACGGGGTGGGTGCGGATCAAAGGTCATACAGCCCATCTCCTTACCCATGTTCATCTGTCCCATGTGGGAGTCTCCGTTGCCTTGCAGGTGATTTAGAGACATGGGCGGGGATTGCTGGAAAGGCGAGGTCATGGGAGGAGAGGCCACGTCAGAGAGATAGCCGTGTGGCGACTCCAGGGATTCCACCGGGGAGAGGACGCCCGACGTGTCTAGCAGGTTACCCTTCCCGTCCAGTGACTTTTTCTTCTTCATCCTGCCGTCCTTGCCCCCATCCTTCCCTGGCTTGCCGGCGCTTACTTTGCGGACCTTCTTGGAGGTCAGGCTGGGCTTGAGGTTGCTCAGGTAGTCGTTGGGGGAGCAGAGAGGAGGGGAGAGGCTGGAGCTGCTCATGGGCCCGTTGTGAAGCCCGGGGCTCCTGACCACGTTGTACTCTTCCAGGAGGCGCACAATGTCATGGTGCATGCGTTCCTGGGCGATGTCCCTGGGCAGCTGGTCCAGGTGGTCGGTGATCTCGCGGTTGGCAAAGTGCTCCAGGAGAACCTTGGCTGTCTCGAAGCTGCCTTCACGGGCTGCGAGAAAGATCGGTGTCTCTTCCTATAAAGAGCAAAACAAAAAAA